>NW_027203880.1:0-50751 GCF_024711535.1 Dipodomys merriami | reverse complement strand
GATGAGGGTGAGGGTTAGGGTTAGGGTTAGGGTGAGCGTGAGGATTAGGGTGAGGGTTAGAGTTAGGCTTAGGTTTAGGTTTAGGGTGAGGGTTAGTGTTAGAGTGAGGGTGAGGGTTAGTGTGAGGGTTAGGGTTAGGGTTCGGGTGAGGGTTATTGTGAGGGTTATTGTGAGTATGAGGGTTACGATAAGGGTGAGGGTAAGGGTTAGTGTGAGGGTTAGGGTTAGGATTAGATATAGGTTGAGGGCTAGGTTGATTGTGAGGGTTAGGTTTAGGGTTAGGGTTAGGGTTAGGGTGAGGGTTAAGTTGAGGGTTAGGGTTAGGTTTAGAGTGAGGGCTAGGATTACTCTGAGGGTTAGGGTTAGGGTAAAGTTTAAGGTGAGGGTGAGGGTTAAGTTGAGGGAGAGGGTTAGGGATAGGTTTAGGGTTAGTGTGAGGGTAAGGATTAGGGTTAGGGTGCGGGTTACTCTTAGGGTTAGGGTGAGGGTTAATTTGAGGGTAGGGTTATGGTTAGGGTGAGGGCTAGGTTTAGTGTGAGGTTTAGGGCTAGGGTTAGGTTTACGGAAAAGATTAGTGTTAGGGTGAGGGTAAAGGTTAGGGTGATGGTGAGGGTTAGAGTGAGGGTGAGGGTTAGGGTTAGTGTGAGGGTCAGGGTTAAGGATAGGATTAGGGTTAGGGTGAGGGTAAGGATTACGGTTAGGGTTAAGGTGAGGTTTATGGTGAGGATTAGCCTTAAGGTTAGGGTGACGGATAGGGTGAGGGTGAGGATTAGGGTTGGTGTTAGGTTTACGGTGAGGGTAAGGGTTAGGGTGAGGTTTAGGCTGAGTGTGAGGGTTAGGGTTAGCATTACAGTTAGAGTGAGGGTTAGGGTGAGGGTTAGGTTTAGGATTAGCTTTAGGGTGAGGGTGAGGGTGAAGGTTAGGGTCAAGATGAGGGCGAGGGTGAGGGTTAGGTTGAGGGTGAGGGTGAGGGTGAGGGTTCAGATTAGCATTAGGGTTAGAGTTAGGCTGAGGGTGAGGGTGAGGGTGAGGGTGATGTTTAGGTTTAGGTTTAGGGTGAGGTTTAGGGGTAGAGTGAGGGTGAGGGTGAAGTTGATGGTGACCTTTATGTTTAGGTTTAGGGTGAGGGTTAGGAGTAGTGTGAGGGTTAGTATGAGGCTGAGGTTAAGGGTAAGGGTGAGAGTTCGGGTTAGGGTTTTATTTAGGGTGAGGATGAGGGTTAGGGTGAGGTTGGGGTTTCATTTGAGGGTGAGGGTTAGGGTGGGGTGAGGGTTAGTGTTAGGGTGAGGGTTAGGATGACGGTGAGGGTAATGGTGAGGATGAGAGTTAGGGTTAGTGTTCAGGTGAAGGTTAGGTTTAGTGTTACGTCTAGAGTGAAGGTTAGGGTTAGGCTTAGGGTAGGATGAGGGTTAGGGTGAGGGGTCGGGTTAGGGTGAGAATGAGGTTTAATGTTAGTGTGAGGGTTAGGTTTAGGGATGGGGTTAGGGTTAGGGTGAGGGTACTGGTTCGGCTTCAGGTGAGGATTAGGGTGAGGATGACGGTTAGCGTTAGTGTGAGTGTTAGGGTTTGGGATAGGGTTAGGGTTATGGAGAGGGTAAGGTTTACGGTTAGGTTGAGGTTAAGGTTTAGGATGAGGGTGATTGTTAGGCATAGGGTTAGGGTTAGGTTGAGGGTGAGGGTTAGTGTTAGGTTAGGTTTACGGTGAGGGTAAGGGATAGGGTGAGGTTTAGGGTGAGTGTGAGGATTAGGGCTAGCATTAGGGTGAATGTGAGGGTTAGGTTTAGGGTTAGGGTTAGGGTGAGGGTGAGGGTTAGGGTTAGGGTTAGGGTGAGGGTTTGGGTGAGTGTTAGGATTAGGTTTAGGATTAGGTTTAAGGTTAGGATGAGGGTTAGGATGAGGGTGAGGCTGAGGGAGAGGGTTAGGGTTAGGGTGAGGGATAGGGTTAGGGTTAGGGTGAGGTTGAGGGCGAGGGTGAGGGTTAGCGTGAGGGTCAGTGTGAGGGTGAGTTTTAGGGTTAGGGTTAGGGTCATGGTTAACGTTAGAGTTAGGGTGAGGGTTAGGGTTAGGGTTAGGATGAGAGTTAGGGTGAGGGTTAGGGTGAGGGTTAGGGTTAGGGTGAGGTTTAGGGTTAGGGTGAGGTTTAGGGTTAGGGTTAGGGTTAGGGTGAGGTTGAGGTTTAGGGTTAGGGTTAGTGTGAGGGCTAAGTTTTGGGTTAGAGTTATGGTCAGGGTGAGGTTGAGGTTTTGGATTAGGGTTAGGGTTAGAGTGAGGGCTAGGGTGAGGGTTAGGGTGAGGGTGAGGGTGAGGGTTAGGCTTAGGGTGAGGGTTAGAGTGAGAGCTAGGGTGAGGGTGAGGGTTAGGTTTAGGGTTAGGCTGAGGTTAGGGTTAGGGTGATGTTTACGGTGAGGGTGAGTGTTAGGTGGAGGGTGAGGATGAGTGTTTGCTTAAGGGTTTGAGTTAGGTTTAGGGTGAGGGTGAGGGTGATGGTGAGCATTAGGGTTAGGGTTAGGGTTAGGCTTAGGTTTAGGGTGAGGGTGAGGGAGAGGCTTAGGTTTAGGATTAGGCATATGGTTAGGGTTAAGCTTAGGTTGAGGTTGAGGGTGAGGGTTAGGGTGAGGGTTAGGTTTAGGGTGATGGTTAGGATTAGGGTTAGGGTTATTGTTAGGGTTAGGGTTAGGGTTAGGGTGAGGTTGAGGATGAGGGTGAGGATGAGGGTTCAGATTATGGTTAGCTTTAGCGGGAGGGTGAGGGTGAGGGTTAGGGTTAGGATTAGGGTTAAGTTTAGGCTGAGGGTGAGGATGAGGGTGAGCATGAGGGGTAAGGTTAGGTTTAGAGTTAGGGTTAGGATGAGGGTTAGCATTAGTGTGAGGGTTAGGATGAGCATGAGGGTGACGGTGAGGCTTAGGGTGAGGGTGAAGGTGAGTGTGAAAGTTAGGCTTAGGGTTCGGTTTAGGGTTAGGTTTAGTGTGAGGATGAGGGTTAGGCTTAGGATTAGTGTTAGGTTTAGAGTTATGCTGAGGGTGAAGTTGAGGACGACGGTGAAGATTAGGGTTAGGGTTAGGGTAAGGGTTAGGGTTAGTTTGAGGGTCTGGGTGAGGGTGAGGTTAAGGTTTAGGGTGAGGGTAAGGGTGAGGGTGAGGGTTTGGGTTAGGGTTAGGGTGAGGGTTTGGGTGAGTGTTAGGATTAGGTTTAGGATTAGGTTTAGGTTTAGGATGAGGGTGAGGCTGAGGGTGAGGGTTAGGGTTAGGGTGAGGGTTAGGGGTAGGATTAGGGTTAGGATGAATGCTAGGGTGTTGGTGAGGGTTAGGGTTAGGGTGACGGTGAGGGTTAAATTAGGGTTAAGGTGAGGGTTCGGGTGAGGGGTAGGGTTAGGGTTGGAGTTTGGGTTAGGTTTAGTGTGAGCATTAGTGTTAAGGTTAAGGTTAGGATTAGTGTGAGGGTAAGGGTTAGGGTGAGGGTTAGGGTGATAGTGAGGGTTAGGCTTACTGTGAGTGTTAGGGTGAGGATAAGTGTGAGGGTTATTGTTAGGGTTAGGGTTAGCATTAGGGTTAGGGTGGGGGTAAGGGTTAGGGTTAGGGTTAAGTTTACTGTTAGTGTGAAGGTTAGAGTTAGGGTTAGGGTGAGGGTTAGGGTTAGGTTTAGGGTTAGGCTTTTTGTTAGGGCTAGGGTTAGGGTGAGGGTGATGGTGAGGGTAAGGGTTGGGGTTAGGATTACGTTTAGGGTGACGGTGAGGGTGAGGTTTAGGGTTAGGGTTAGGCTGAGGGTGAGGGTGAGGGTTAGGGTTAGGATTAGGGTTAGGTTGAGGGTTAGGGTTAGTGTGAGGGTTAGGCTTAAGGTTAGGATGAGGTAAATGTTAAGTTGAGGGTTAGGGTGAGGGTGAGGTCTAGGGTTAGGTCTAGTGTTAGGATTAGGGTGAGGGTGAGCGTGACGGTTAGGGTGAGGGTTAGGGTTAGGCTGATGTTTTGGTTTAGTGTTACAGTGAGGGTGAGGGTGAGTGTGAGGTTTAGGGTAAAGGTTAGAGTTAGGGTGAGGCCTTGGGTGAGGGTGAGGGTTCGGGATAAGGTTAGGGAGAGGATTAGGTTTAGGTTTAGGGTGAGGGTTAGGGTGAGGGATAGGGTTAGGTTTAGGGTGAGTATTAGGTTTATTGTGCGTATTATGGTTAGGTTTAGAGTTAGGGTTGGGGTGAGGGTAAGGGTTAGGTTGAGGGTTAGGGTGAGGGTGATGGTAATTGTTAGTATTAGGGTTAGGGTTAGGGTTATGGTGAGGATTAGGTTGATGTTTATTTTTGGGGTTAGGGTTAGGGTAAGTGTAAGGGTTAGGGTGAGGTTTAGGGTTAGGGTTAAGGTTAGGGTGAGGGTTAGAGTGAGGGTTAGGGTTACGGTGATTGTTAAGGTAACAGTCATGGTGAGGGTGAGAGTTAGGTTTAGGGTTAGTGTGAGGGCTAAATTTTGGGTTAGCTTTATGGTCAGGGTGAGGGAGAAGGTTAGGATTAGGGTTAGGGTTAGGGTGAGGGCTAGGGTGCTGGTAAGGGTGAGGGAGAGTGTTAGGCTTAGGGTTAGGGTTATGGTGAGAGCTAGGGTGAGGGTGAGGGCGAGGGTGAGGGTGAGAGTTTTGGTTAGGTAAGGGTTATGTTTCAGGTGAGGATTAGTTGAGGGTTATGGTTTGGGAGAGGGTTAGGGTTAGGTTGAAGTATAGGGATAGGGGTAGGGTGAGGGTTAGGGTTAGGGTGATGTGTTGGATGAGGGTGAGGGTTAGGGTGATGGTGAGGGTGAGGGTTAGGGTATGGGTGAGTGTTAGGGTTAGGGTGAGGGTTATGGTACTGGTGAGGGTTAGGGTGAGGGTGAGGTTAAGGGTTAGGATTAGGGTGAGGGTAAGGGTTAGGGTTAGGGTTAGAGTTAGGCTGAGGTTTAGGGTGAGGGTTAGGGTTAGGGTTAGTGTGAGGGTTAGGGTTAGGGGGAGGATAAGGTAAGAACAAGAACCGTAAACCTAAACCTTACCCTAAATTTAACCATCCCACTAACCCTAACCCTCACCCTAACTCTCACCCTCACCCTCACCCTAAGCCAAAGCCTAAGCCTAACCCTTATACTAAACCTAACACTCTCACTCACACTCAGCCTAATCCTAAGCCTAACCCTAACCCTAACCCTCACCCTAACACTTACCGTACCTCTAACCCTAACCCTCAACCTAACCCTCACCCAAATCCTAAACCTAACCCTAGCCATCAATCTAACCCTAACCCTAAACCCTAACACTATCCCTAACACTCACCCTCACCCTAACCCTCACCCTCACCGAAACCTAAACCTATCCCTAACACTAACCCTCACACTAAACCTAACTCTCACCCTCACCCTAACCCTCACCCTCACCCTAACCCTCACCCTAACCCTTATACCACCCTAACACAATCCTAACCCTCACATTAAACATAACCCTCCCCCTAAACCTAACCCTAACCATCACCTGAACCGTAACCCTCACCATAAACCTGACCCTCACCCTCACCCTAACCCTCACTCTAGCACTAACCCTAACCCTCACTTTAACCATTACCCTCACCCTAATCTCCACATTAACCCTAATCCTTACCTAACCAAAACCCTCACCCTCAATCTCATCCTCACCCTAACCTTCACTATAACTCTAGCCCTCACTGTAACCCTAAACCTAAACTTAACCCTCACCCTCACCCTCAGCCTCATTCTCAGCCTTACCATAACCCTAATCCTAATCCTAACCCTAACACTACCCCTCACCCTTACCCTCAACTTAAACCTAAACCTAACCCTCACCCTCACCCTAACCCTAACCCTCACTCTCAACCTGGCCATCAACCAAACCCTAAACCTAAACCTAAACCTCACCCTAACCTTCACCCTAACCCTAACCCTAACCCTATCCCTCACCCTAACTGTAAAGCTCACCCTAACCCTAACCCTCAACCGAGCTCTCACCTTAACCCTAAGACTAACCCTAAAACACAAATTCACCCTCACCCAAATCCTCAGCCTAAAACTAAGCCTAACAGTAATCCTAACCCTAAACCTCATCCTCAACCTAAACCTCAACCTAACCCTTACCTGCACCCTAACCCTATCCTTCACAATAAACCTAACACTCACCCTAACCCTAAACCTACACCTCACGCTAACCCTCACACTAAACCTAACCCCAACCATCACCGTAACCCTAACCCTAATCCTAACCCTCACACTAACCCTAAAACTCACCCTAACCCTAACCCTAACCTTAATACTCACCCTCCCTCAACATCACCCTCAGGCTAACCCTAACCCTAACCCTCACCATAACTCTAATCCTAACCCTAACCCTCACCATAACTCTCACACTAAAACTAACCCTAACCCTCACCCTCACCCTCACCCTCAGCCTAACTCTAACGCTAACTCTAATCTTAACACAAACCCTAACCATCACACTAAACCTAACAAAGAACCTAAACCTAACCCTAACCCTCACCTTAACCCTCACCCTAACCTAACCCTAACCCTCACCCTAACCCTATCCCTAACCCTCACCAACAACCTAGCCCTCACCCTAACCCTAATCCTAACCCTAACCCTCACATAAACCTAACCCTCACCATAACCCTTACCCTCACCCTCACCCTCAATATCACCCTAACCCTAACCCTCACCATAACCCTTACCCTCACCCTCACCCTCAACATCACCCTAACCCTAACCCTCACCCTAACGCTCACCCTAATCCTATCCCTAAACCTAACCCTAAACCTAAACCTAAAACTCAACCTAACCCTAACCCTAACCCGAACCCCCATCTTCACCCTAACCCTACACCTAACCCTCACCCTCACCTTAACCATCAATCTAACTCTTAACCTCACACTCACCCTAAACCTCACAATAACCCTAACCCTCACCCGAACCAGAACCCTAAAACTCAACATCACCATCACCCTAAACCTCAGCCTAGCTCTAACCCTAACCCTAATCCTAGCCCTCACCCTCAACCTCACCCTCACACTCACCCTCACCCTAACTCTAACAATAAACCTAACCCTAACCCTAACCCTAACCCTAACCCTAACCCTAACCCTAACTCTAACCCTAACCCTAACCCGAAGCATAACCCTAACCGTAACCCTCACCCTAACCCTAACCCTAACCCTAACCCTCACACTAAACCTATCCCTCAACCTAACCCTAACCCTACCCCTCACCTTAACCCTAAGTGTAAACCTAACCCTAAGCCTAAACCTCACCCTTACCAGAGCCCTAACCCTAACCCTAATCCTAACTTTAACCCTCACCCTAATACTAACACTCACCCTAACCCTCACCCTCACCCTCACCATAAAATTCACCCTAACCATAACCCTAACCCTAACCATAACCCTAAACCTCACCCTAAATCTCATTCTAACCCTCACCCTAACCCTAACCCTCAGCCTAACACTAACGCTAACCATCAACCTCATGCTTGGCCTAACCCTAAGCCTAAGCCTAAGCCTAAACATAACTCTAACCCTAACCCTCACACTAACCCTCACCCTAACCATAACCCTAACACTAACCCTAAATCTAACCCTAAACCTCTCCCTCACCCTCAATGTAACAGTAACCCTAACCCTAACCCTAACAATAACCCTAACCCAAACCCTTACCCTAAACATAATCCTCAACCTAATCCTAACCCTCACCCTAACACTTACCCTCACCCTATCACTAACCCTCACACTAAACCTAAATATCACCCTAACCCTAACCGTCACCCTCACCATAACCCTAACCCTAACCCTCACCCTAACCCTAACCCTCACCCTTACCATAACCCTCACCCTCAACCTAACACTCCCCTTTACACTTACTGTCACCCTCACCCTAACCCTCACCCTAACCCTAATACTCAACCCTCACCCTAAACGTAACCCAAACCATCACCCTAGCCCTAACCCTCACCCTCACTCTCAGCCTCAGCGTAAACCTAAGCCTAAGCCTACCCCTAAGCCTAGCCCTCACCCTCACCCTAGCCCATACCCTACCCCTAACCCTAATCTTAACCCTCACCCTAACCCTCACTCTAACCCTAACCCCAACTGTCACCCTAAACCCAACCCGCAACCTCACCCTAACTCTAATCCTAACCCTAACCCTAACCCGAACTCTCACACTCACCCTCACCTTAACCCTAATCCTAATCCTAACCCTAACCCTAACCCTCACCCCCACCTTAAACCTCACCCTAACCCCAACCCTAACACTAACCCTAACCCTAAACCTCACCCTAAACTTAACTCTAACCCTAAATCTCACACTCACACTAACCCTAACCCCAACCCTAAACTTCAACCTAACCCTAAACCTCACCCTAACACTTACCTGAACCCTAACCCTAATCCTCCGCCTATCCCTAACCCTAACCCTAACCCTCACCCTAGCCCTCACACTAAGCCTAACGCTAAACCTACCTCTTACCCGAACCCTAAACCTAAACCTAACCCTAACCTGCACCCTAAGCCTAACCCTAACCCTCACCTAACACTAACCCTCACCCTAACCCTCATCCTAAACCTAACCCTAACCTTCACCCTAACCCTAACAATAACTCTAACCCTCACACTCACCCTAGCCCTCACACTAACCCAACCCTAACCCTACCCCTCAACCTAACTCTCAACCTAAACCTAACCCTAAACCTCACCCTAAGCCTAAGCCTCACCATCACCCTCACTCTCACCTAACCCTCACCCTAACCCTACCCCTCACCCTAACCCTCAACCTAAACCTAACCCTAAACCTGACCCTAAGCCTAACCCTCACCATCACCCTCACCCTCACCATAACCCTAACCCTAACACTAAATCTCACCCTAAACTTAACCCTCACCCTAACCCTAACCCTCACCCTCCCCCTAACCATAACACACAACCTAACCCTCACCCTAACCCTAATGCTAATTCTAACCCTTACACTCATCCTAACCCTCACCCAAACCCTTACCCTCACCCTAACTCTCACCCTCACCCTAACCCTAACCCTAAACCTCACTCTAACCCTAACCCACATCCTCAATCTAACCCTTAGCCTCACCCTAATCCACACCCTATCCCTAACCCTAACGCTCCCCCTAACCCTCACCCTAAGCCTAAAACTATCCCTAAACCTAACCCTCATCCTAACCCTCACTCTAACCCTTACTCTCACCCTAAAACTAACCCTCACCCTAACCCTAACCGAACCCCTCACCCTAAACATCATCCTAACCCTAACACTAACCCAAACCCTCACCCTCATCCTAACCCTAACCATAAAGCTCACCCTAAACCTAACCCTCACCAGCATCCTGATGCTCAACCTCAGTCTATCCCTAACCCTAACCCTAACCCTAACTGTAAACCTCAACATAACACTCACCCAAATCCTTACCCAACACTAACCCTCACATTAGCCCTAACCCTCACCCTAACCCTAACCATACCTCTCAAGCTAACCCTCACCCTAATCCTAACCCTCACCCTAACATTATTCCTTACCTAACACAAACCCTCACCCTTACAGTAACCCTCACCCTAACACTCACCCTCAACATAGCTTTCATCCTAACCCTAACCCTAATCCTCACCCTAACCCTAAACCTCACCCGAAACCTTACCCTCACTCTAACCCTCACCCTAACCCTAACCCTCACCCTAAATGTAACCCTCACCCTAACCCGCACCCTCACCTAATCCTCACCCTAACCATAACCCTTACCTAACCGTAAACCTCATCCTCACCCTCATCCTCACCTTAACCCTCACCCTCACCCTAGCCCTCACAATATCCCTAACCCTAACCCTAAACCTCACCTTCAACTTCACCCTCACCAATACTCTAAAACAAACCCTAGACCACACTGTAACCCTAACCTCCAACCTAACCCTAACCCTCAACCTCACCCTCACCCTCAGGCTAACCATAATTCTAATCCTAACCCTAAACCTCACCCTCACTCTAAACCTAACCCTACAACTAACCCTAACCCTCACCCTAACCCTAACCTCCACCCTAACCCTAATCCTGACACTAACCGTAAACCTAACCCTAACCCTCACCCTAACCCTAACCCACACCCTAACCCTTACCCTCACCCTAACACTAACCCTCACACTATACCTAACCCTCACCCTAATCCTAACCCTCACCCTAACCCTAACCCTAACCCTAACTCTCACTCTCACCCTAGCCCTCACCATAACCCTAACCCTAACCCTAACCGTCAACTAAACCTAACCCACACTCTAACTCTGTCCCTACCCCTCACTCTAGACCTCACCCTAACCCTAAACCTCACCCTCAGCCTAATCCTAACCCTAACCCTCACCCAATACTCACCCTTACAGTAACCCTCACCCTCAATCTAATCCTCACCGTCAATCTTACCCTTACCCTCACCCTAACCCTCACCCTAACCCTAACCCTCAAACTCACCCTAAAACTCACCCTAACCCTAAAGCTCACCCTAAAACTTATTGTCACCCTAACCGCCACCCTCACCCTAACCCTAACCCAAACCCTAACACACAACCTAACCCTCACCGTAACGCTAACACTAAACCTAAACTTCACCCTCACCATAACCCTAACCCTAACCCTAACCCTCACCCTAACCCTCAGCCTAACCCTTACCCTCACCGTAACCCTAAACCTAGCCCTCAAACTAACTCTAATACACATCCTAAGCCTAAACCTAAACCTAACCGTACCCCTCATCCTCACCTTCACCATGACCCTCACCCTCAGCCTAACCCAAACCCTAATTGTAACCCTAACCCTCCCCCTCCCCCTTCCCCTAAACCTAACCCTAAACTTAAACCTCACCTTCACCCTCATCCTCAATCTCACCCTAACCCTAAACCTAACAATAACCCTAACCCTAACACTAACCCTAACCTCACCCTAACACTCACCCTCACTTAACCCTAAGCTTAAACCTAACCCTATCCTTAATCCTTTATCTAACCCTCTCCCTCAACCTCACCCTAACCCTAACCCTAACCTTAACCCTCACCCTTACCCTAAACCTAACACAAACACTCAACCGAACCATCATCCTCACCCTCCACCTAACCCTCACCCTCACCCTAAACATCAACCTAACCCTAATCAACACCCTAGCCCTAAACCTAACCCTCACCCTTAAACTAACCCTCACCCTCACCCTCACCCTCAGCCTAACCCTAACTCTAATCCTAACCCTAAACCTCACCCGCACTCTAAACATAACCCTACACCTCACCCTAACCCTCACCCTAACCCTAACTTCCACCCTAACCCTAATCCTGACACTAAACCTAAACCTAACCCTCACCCTAACCATAACCCTCACAATAACCCTTACCCTCACCCAACCACTCACCCTAACCCTCACACTAAACTTAAACCTCACCCTAACCATAAACCTCATCCTATCCCTAACCCTAACCCTAACCCTCACTCGCAACCCAGCCCTCACCATAACCCTAACCCTAACCCTCAACCTCACCCTAAACATCACCTTAACCCTAACCCTCACCCTAAACCTTACCGACACCCTAACCGTCACCCTAATCCTAACTGTAAACTTCAAGCTAACCCTCACCCTCACCATCACTTCCAGCCTAACCCTAACCCGAACACTAATCCTAACCCTAACCCCCACCCTTATTCTCAACCTAACCCTAACCCTAACCCTAACACTCCCCCTAACCCTAACCTCCACCCTAACCCTAATCCTGACTATAACCCTAACCCTAACCCTCTCCCTAACCCTAAGCCTCACCCTAAACCTTACCCTCACCCTAACACTCATCCTAACCCTAACACTAAACCTAACCATACCCCTAATCCTCACCCTCACCCTCACCCTCAGTCTAACCCTAACCCTAACCCTAATCCTAATCCTAACCCTCACCCTCACCCTCACACTAAACCTAACCCTAATCTTAACCCTCACCCTCACCCTCAACCTCATCCTCAACCTCACCCTAACCCTAACAATAAACCTAACCCTAAACCTAACCATCACCCTAAACCTAACCCTCACCCTAATCCTAACCCTCACCCTAATCCTAACCCTTAAACTCACCTTCACCCTAACCCTCACCGGTACCTTAATCCTCACCCTAAACCTAAACCTAACCATCACCTAAACCCTAACCCTCAGCTGTGAAGGCTATGGTGAGGCTGAGTGTAAGGGTTTGGGTTAGGGTGAGGGTTAGGTTTAGGTATAGCGTGAGGGTTAGTTGGAGGGGTTGGGTTAGGGTTAGGTAGAGGGTTAGGTTTAGTGTGAGGGTTAGGGTTACAGTTTGGGTTAGGGTGAGCGTGAGGGTAAGGGTTAGTGTGAGGGTTAGGGGGAGGGTGAGGATTAGGGTTAGGATTAGGGTTAGGGTTAGGGTTAGGCTGGGGGTGAAGGTGAGGGTGAAGGTGAGGGTTAGGTTGAGGATTAGGTTGAGGGCTAAGTTAATGTGGAGGGTTAGGGTGAGTGTGAGGGTGAGGTTGTGGGTTTCGTTTAGGTAAGTGTTAGGTATAGGGTGAGGATTAGGGTGAGATTGAGGGTTAGGGTGAGGGTTAGGGTTTGGGTGAGGGTTAGGGTTAGGGTTTTCTTTAGGGTGAGGATGACGGTTAGGGTGAGGGTGAGTGTTAGTGTGAGGGTGCGGGTTAGGTTTAGGGTTAGGGTGAGGGCTAGGGTAAGGTTGAGGATTAGGGTGATGGTTAGGGTGAGGATGATTGTTAGGGTTTGGTTTAGGGTTAGGGTGAGGGTTAGTGTGAGGGTGAGGGTGAGGGTGAGGGTGAGGTTTAGGGTTAGGTTGAGGGTTAGGTTTAGGTTTAGGTTTAGGCTGAGGCTTAGGATGAGTTTTAGGGTTAGGATGAGGGTTAGGGTGAGAGGTAGGGTTAGGGTTAGGGTGAGGGTTAGGGTTAGTGTGAGGGTTAATGTTAGGGATATGTTTAGGATAGGGTGAGCGTAAGTATTAGGTTGAGGGTGAGGGTTAGGGTAAGGGTGAAGGTTAGGTATAGGGTTAGGGTTAGGGTTTGGGTTAGGTTGAGGTGCAGGGTTAGGGTTATGATTAGGGTGAGGGTTAGTTTGAGCGTTAGGGTTATGGTTAGCGGTACATTAAGGGTTAGGGTGAGGGTGAGGGTGAGAGTTAGGGTTAGGTTTACGGTGTGGGTAGGGGTTAAGGGTGAGTTTTAGGGTGAATGTGAGGGATAAGGTTAGCATTAGGGTGAGGGTGAGGGTTAGGGTGAGGGTTAGGGTTAGGGTTAGGGTGAGGGTTAGGGTAAGGATTAGGGTTAGGGTGGGGTGAGGTTTAGGGTTATGGTGAGGTTTAGGGTTAGGGATAGGGTGAGGGTGAGGGCGAGCGTTGGGGTTAGGGTGAGGGTGAAGGTGAGGGTTTTGGTTAGGGTTAGGGTTAGGGTGATGGTTAGGGTGAGGGTTAGGATTAGCATTAGGGTTAGAGTTAGGCTGAGGGGGAAACTGAGGGTGAGGGTGATGTTTATGTTTAGGGTTAGGGTGAAGGTTTGGGTTAGTGTGAGGGTTAGGGTGAGGCTGAGGTTAACGGTTAGGGTGAGGGTGGGGGTTTGGTTTAGGATTAGTGTTAGAGTGAGGTTTAGGGTTAGGCTTAAAGTTAGGGTTAGGGTGAGGTTTAGGGTGAGGGTAAGGGTGATGGTGAGATTTAGGGTTGGTGTGAGGATTAGAGTTAGGGTTAGGGTTAGGGTGAGGGTTATTGTGAGGGTGAGGGTAATGATTAGGGTGAGGGTTAGGGTTAGGGTGAGGGTTAGGGTAACGATTAGGGTTAGGGTGAGGGCTAGGTTGAGGGTGAGAGTTAGGTTTAGTGTTATGGTGAGGATTAGGGTTAGGGTTAGGATGAGGGTAACGGTGAGGAGTAGGGTTAGTGTTAGGGTGAGGGTTAGGTTTAGTGTGAGGGTTAGGTTTAGGGTGAGGGTTAGTGTGAGAATGAGCATTAGGGTTAACGTGAGTGTTAGGGTGATTGTGAGGGTTAGGGTTAGAATTAGTGTGAGGGTTAGGTTTAGGGTTAGGGTTGTGAGGTTTAGAGTTAGGCTGAGGGTGACGGTTAGGGTGAGGGTGATATTTAATGTTAGGGTTAGGGTGAGGGTTAGGGTTAATTTGAGGGTTAGGGTGAGAGTGAGATTAAGGGTGAGGGTGAGGGTGAGGGTTAGGGTTAGATTGAGGGTTAGGGTTAGGGTTAGGTTGAGGGTTAGGGTTTGTGTCAGGGATAGTGATAGGGTGAGGGTTAGTGTGAATTTTAGGGTTAGGTATAGTGTTAGGGTTAGGGTGAGGGTAAGAGTTAGGGTTACAGTGATGGTGAGGGTTAGGGTGACGGAGAGGGTTAGGGATAGGGTTAGGGTTAGGGTGAGGGTAAGGATTAGTTTTAGGGTGAGGGTGAGGTTTAGGGTGAGGGTGAGGGTGAGGTTTAGGGATAGGGTTAGGGTTAGGTTGAGGGTTAGGTTGAGGGTTACGGTTAAGGTTAGGGTGATGGATAGGGTGAGGGTGAGGGTGAGGGTTGGGTTAGGTTTACGGTGAGGGTAAGGGTTAGGGCGAGGTTTAGGGTGAGTGTAAGGGTTAGGGTTAGCATTACAGTTAGGGTGAGGGTTAGGGTGAGGGTTAGGTTTAGGGTTAGCTTTACGGTGAGGGTGAGACTTAGGTTTAGTGTCAGGGTTAGGGTAAGGATGAGGGTTAGGGTTCAGGTTAGTGTGAGGATTAGGGTTAGGGATAGGATGAGGGTTAGATTTAGGCTGAGGGTGAGTGTTTGGGGGAGGGTGAAGTTTAGTATTAGGGTTAGGGTGAGGATTATGTTTAGTGTGAGGGTTTAGGTGAGGGTGAGGTTAAGGGTTAGGGTAAAGGTTAGGTTGAGGGTTAGTGTTAAGGTTTGGCTTAGGGTGAGGTTTAGGGTGAGGGTTAGTTTGAGGGTTAGGGTTAGGGTTAGGGATAGGGTTGGGGTGAGGTTTAGGGTGAGGATTAAGTTTTTGGTTAGTGTGAGGTTTATGGTGAGGGTGAGGGTTAGGGCTAGCTAAAGTGTTAGTGTTAGAGTGAGGGTTAAATTTAGGATTAGGGTTAGGGTGAGGGCTCTGGTGAGGGTGAGGGTAAGGCTAAGGGTTAGGTTTAGATTTAGGGTTAAGGTGAGGGGTAGGTTCAGGGTTAGGGTGAGGGCTAGGATTAGTGTGAGGGTTAAGATTAGGGTTAGGGTGAGTGTTAGGGTTATGGTTAGGGTTAGGTTTAGGGTTAGAGTTAGGGTTAAGGATAGGGTTATTGTTAGAATTAGGGTGAGGGTGAGGGTGATGCTGAGGTTGAGGATGAGGGTGAGGGTGAGTGCTAGGATTAGGGTTAGTTTTATCGTTAGGCTGAGGGTGAGGGTGAGGGTGAGGTTGATGTTAAACATCAAACTTAAAGGTTAGGGTGAGGGCCAGGATTAGGGTTAGGTTTATCTTTAGGCTGAGGGTGAGGGTTAGGATGAGGTTTAGCGTTGGGGTTAGGGTGAGGGTTAGGGTTAGTGTGAGGTTTAGGGTGAGGGTGAGTTTAAGAGTTATGGTGAGGGTTAGGGTGAGGGTGATGGTTAGGTGTAGGGTTAGGGTGAGGGTGATGGTTAGGGTTAGGGTTAGGTTGAGGTTCAGGTGAAGGGTTAGGGTTAGGGTTAGGGATAGGTTTAGGGTGAGGGTTGGGGTGAGGGTTAGGGTGAGGTTTAGGTTGAAGGTGAGGGTTAGGGTGAGGGTGAAGGTGAGGGTTATGGTGAGGGTTACGGTTCAGGTGAGGGTTAGGGTTTGGGTTACGGGGAGTGTTAGGGTTTGTGTGAGGGTTAGTGGTAGGTTTAGGGTGAGGATAAGGGTTAGGGTGAGGGTGAGGATAAGGGAGAGGTTTAGGCTTAGGGTTAGTGTTAAGGTGAGAGTTAGGGGTAGTTTGAGAGTTAGGGTTAAGGTTAGGGTCAGGGTAAGTGTGAGCGTGAGTGTTAGGGTTAGGGTTAGGATTAGAGTGAGGGTGAGGGTTTGGGTTAGATTTAGGGTGAGCATTACGGTTAGGGTGAGTGTTAGGATTAGGTTTACGGTGAACATGAGGTTGAGGGTGAAGTTGAGTGTGAGGGTTAGGTTTAGGGTTAGTGTGAGGTCTATGGTGAGGCTGAGGGTAAGGGTTTGGGTTAGGTTTAGGTATAGGGTGAGCGTTAGTTTGAGGGGTAGGGTTAGGGTTAGGTTGAGGGTTATGTTTGGTGTGAGGATTAGGGTTACAGTTTGGGCTAGGGTTAGGGTGAGGGTAAGGGTTAGTTTGAGGGTTAGGGTGAGGGTGAGGATTATGGTTAGGATTAGCGTTAGGGTTAGGGTTAGGCTGAATGTGAAGGTGAGGGGGAGGGTGAGAGTTAGGGGGAGGGTTAGGTTGAGGGCTAGGTTAATGTGGAGGGTTAGGGTGAGTGTGAGTGTGAGGTTGTGGGTTTCGTTTAGGTAAGTGTTAGGTATAGGGTGAGGATTAGGATGAGCTTGAGGGTTAGGGTTAGGGATAGGGTTAGGGTGAGGGTTAGGGTTACGGTTAGTCTGAGTGTTAGGGTGAGGTTGCGGGTTAGGTTTAGGTTTAGGGTGAGGGCTAGGGTAAGGGTGAGGTTTATGGTCAGGGTGAGGGTGAGGTTGTGGGTTTTGGTTAGGTAAGGGTTAAGGTTAGGTTTAGGGTTCGGGTGAGGGTAAGGGTTTGGGTGAGGGTGAGGTTTAGGGTTAGGATTAGGTTGAGGGTTCTGCTGATGGTGATTGTTAAGGTTAGGGTTAGGGTTAGGGTGAGGGTTAGTGTGAGGGTGAGGGTGAGGGTGAGGTTTAGGGTTAGGGTGAGGGTTAGGTTTAGGTTTAGGTTTAGGGTGAGGCTTAGGATGAGTTTTAGGGTTAGGATGAGGGTTAGGGTGAGAGGTACGGTTAGGGTTAGTGTGAGGGTTAGGGTTAGTGTGAGGGTTAGTGTTAGGTTTAGGTTTAGGTTTAGGGTGAGGGTTAGGTTGAGTTTTAGGGTTAAGGATATGGTTAGGGGTAAGCTAAGGTTTAGGGTGAGGGTGAGGGTGAGGGTTAGGGTTAGGTTTATGTTGAGGGTAGGGGTGAAGGTGAGTTTTAGGGTGAGTGTGAGGGTTAGGGTTAGCATTAGAGTGAGGGTGGGGCTTAGGGTGAGGGTTAGGGTTAGGGTTAGTGTGAGGGTGAGTGTGAGGATTAGGGTTAGGGTTAGGGTGAGTTTTAGGGTTATGGTGAGGGTTAAGGTTAGGGATAGGGTGAGGGTGAGGGCGAGTTTTAGGGTTAGGGTGAGGGTGAAGGTGAGGGTTAGGCTTAGGGTTATGGTTAGGTTGAGGGTTAGGGTCAGGGTTAGGATTAGCATTAGAGTTAGTGTTAGGCTGTGTGTGAGTGTGAGGGTGAGGGTGATGTTTATGCTTAGGTTTAGGGTGAGGGTTAGGGTTAGTGTGAGGAATAGGGTAAGGCTGAGGTTAAGGGTTAGGGTGAGGCTGAGGGTTTGGTTTTGGATTAGGGTTAGGGTGGGGATTAACATGTGGTTTAGGGTGAGCGTTAGGGTTAGGCTTAAAGTTAGGGTCAGGGTGAGGTTTAGGGTGAGGGTAAGGGTGATGGTGAGGTTTAGAGTTGGGGTGAGGATTAGAGTTATGGTTAGGGTTAGGGTGAGGGTTATTGTGATGGTGAAGGTAAAGGTTAGGTTAAGGGTTAGTGTTAGGGTGAGGGTTATGGTAATGATTAGAATTAGGTTGAGGGCTAGGTTGAGGGTGATAGTTAGGTTTAGTGTTATGGTGAGGGTTAGGGTTAGGGTTAGGATGAGGGTAACAGTGAGGGTAGGGTTAGGTTAAGCTGAGGGTTAGATTTATTGTCAGTGTTAGGGTGAGGGTGAGGGTTTGAGTTAGGGTTAGTGTGAGGGCTAGGTTTAGGTTTAGAGTGAGTGTTTGAGTTAGGCTGACGGTGAGGGTTAGGGTGTAGGTGACATTTAGGGTTAGGGTTAGGGTGAGGGTTAGGGTTAGTGTGAGGGTTAGGGTGAGAGTGATGTTAAGGGTTAGAGTGAGGGTGAGGGTTAGAGTTAGATTGAGAGTTAGGGTTAGGGTGAGTGTTAGGTTGAGGGGTAGGTTAGTGTCAGGGATAAGGATAGGGTTAAGGTTAGTGTGAGGGTTAGGGTTAGGTATCGTGTTCGGGTTAGGGTGAGGCTAAGGGTTAGGTTGAGGGTGAGGGTGAGGTTTAGGGTGAGGTAGAGGGTTAGGGATAGGGTTAGGGTTAGGGTGAATGTAAAGGTTAGGGTTAGGTTGAAAGATAGGGTTCGGGTTAAGTGTGAGGGTTAAGGTGAGGGTAGGGTTATGGTTAGGGTGAGGGCTAGGTTTAGTGTGAGGTTTATGCCTAGGGTTAGGTTTAGGGACAGGATTAGGGTTACGGAGAGGGTAAGGCTTAGGGTGAGGGTGAGGGTTTGGGTGACGGTGAGGGTTAGGGTTAGTGTGAGGGTTAGGGTTAGGGATAGGGTTAGGGTTAGGGTGTGGGGAAGCATCAGGGTTAGCGTGAGGGTGAGGTTTACGGTGAGGGTGAGAGTTAGGGATAGGGTTAGGGTTAGGTTGAGGGTTAGGTTGAGGTTTAAGGTTAGGGTTAGGGTGAGGGTTAGCGTTAGGGTTAAGGTGACGGATAGGGTTAGGGTGAGGGTTAGGATTGGGGTTAGGTTTATGGTGAGGGTAAGGGTTAGGGTGAGGTTTAGGGTGTGTGTGAGGGTTAGGGTTAGCATTATGGTTAGGGTGAGGGTTAGGGTGAAGGTTAGGTTTAGGGTTAGCATTAGGGTGAGGGTGAGTGTTAAGGTTAGGGTTAGGGTAAGGGTGAGGGTTAGGGTAAGGTTTAGTGTGAGGATTAGGGTTAGGGATAGAGTGAGGGTTAGAGTTAGGCTGAGGGTGAGGGTGAGGGTGAGGGTGACGTTTAGGGTTAGGGTTAGGGTGAGGGTTAGGTTTAGTGTGAGGGTTATGGTGAGGGTGAGGTTAAGGGCTAGGTTAAGGGTTAGGTTGAGGGTTAGTTTTAGGGTTGGGCTTAGGGTGAGGATTAGGATGAGTTTGAAGGATAGTGTTTGGGTGAAGGTTAGGGTGAGGCTTAGGGTTATGGTTAGGGTGAGGTTTAGGGTGAGGGTGAGTGTGAGGGTTAGGGTGAGTTTTAGGGTTATGGTGAGGGTTACAGTTAGGATTAGGGTTAGGGTGAGGGTTTTGTTGAGGTTGAGGGTTAGGCTTAGGGTTAGGTTTAGATTTAGGGTTAATGTGAGGGGTAGGGTTAGAGTTAGGGTGAGGGCTAGGTTTAGTGTGAGCGTTAAGGTTAGCGTGAGGGTTAGGGTTAGGGTTACCGTTAGGGTAAGGGTTAGAGTTAGGGTTAGGTTTAGGGTTAGTTTTATTGTTAGAGTTAGGGTGAGGGTGAGGGTGAGGGTGAGGTTGAGGGTGAGGGTGAGGGTGAGGGTAAGTCTAAGATTAGGCTTAGTGTTAGAGTTAGGCTGAGGATGAGGGTGATGGTGAAATTGATGTTTAAGGTTAGGGTGAGGGCCACGATTAGGGTTAGGTTTAGATTTAGGCTGATGGTGAGGGTGAGGGTGAGGGTGAGGTTTAGGGTTAGGGTTAGGTTGAGGGTTAGGGTTAGTGTGAGGTTTAGGGTGAGGGTGAGGTTAAGAGTTATAGTGAGGGTTAGGTTGAGGGTGAGGGTTAGGTGTAGGGTTAGGGTGAGGGTGAGGGTTAGGTTGAGGTTTAGGTTGATGGTTAGGCTTATAGTTATGGATAGGATTAGGGTGAGGTTTAGGGTGAGGGTTAGGGTTAGGGTGAGGTTTAGGGTGAGGGTGATGGTTAGGGTTTTGGTGAGGATTAGGTTTATGTGATGGTTAGGGATAGGATTACGTTTAGGGTGAGGGCTAGAGTGTGGGTGAGGTTTAGTGGTACGGTTAGGGTGAGTGTGAGGGTTAAGGTTAGGGTTAGGGTGAGGGTTAGGGATAGGGTTAGGGTTAGGGTGAGGGTGAGATTTAGGATGAGGGTGTGGGTTAGGGTGAGGATGGCGTTTAGTTTTAGGGTTAGGGTTAGTGTGAGGGTTAGGGTGAGGCTGAGGTTAAGGGTTAGGGTGAGGGTGAGGGTTGTGTTTAGGATTAGGGTTAGGGTGATGGTTAGGGTTAGGCTTAGGGTTACGTTTAGGGTGAGGGTTAGGGTAACGGTTAGGGTCATGGTTAGGGTGAGTGTTAGGGTGAGGATTAGAGTTACGGTTAGGGTTAGGGTGAGGGTTATTGTGACGGTGAGGGTTACGGTTAGGGTGAGGGTTAGGGTGAGGCTGAGGTTAAGTGTTAGGTTGAGGGTGAGGGTTGTGTTTAGGATTAGGGTTAGGGTGATGGTTAGGTTTAGGCTTAGGTTTAGGTTTAGGGTTAGTGTTGGGTTAGGGTTAGGGTTAGGGATATGGTGAGGTTTATGGTTAGGGTTAGGGTTAGGGTTAGGGTTAGACTGAGGTTGAGGGTTTGGATGCCGGTGAGGGTTAGGTTTAGGAGGAGCATTAGGGTTAGGGTTAGGATTAGGGTGAGGGTTTGGGTTAGGGTTAGGGTTAGGATGAGGGTTAGGGTGAGGGGTACGGTTAGGGTTAGGTTGAGGGTTAGGTTTAGGGTGATAGTAAGGGTTAGGTTGAGGGTTAGGATGAAGGTTAGTTTTAGTGATAATTTTAGTTTTAGGGTGAGGGTTAGAGTAAGGGTGAGATTTAGGGTTAGGGTGAGGTTTAGGGTTAGGGTTGGGGTAAGGGTGAGAGTTAAGGTGAGGGTAAGATTTAGGGTGAGGGTTATGATGAGTGTAAGGGTTAGAATTAGCATTAGGGTTAGGGTTAGGGTTATTGTTAGGGTTAGGGTGAGGGTGAGGGTTAGGGTTAGGGTGAGGGTTAAGTTTAGGGGGAGGGTTAGTTTTAGGATTAGGGTTAGGGTGAGTGTGAGGGTGATGGTGAGGGTTAGGCTTAGGGTGAGGTTTAGGGTTAGGTTTAAGTGGAGGGTTAGGGTGAGGGGTAGGGTAAGGGTAGGTTTAGTGTGAGGGCTAGGGTGAGTGTGAGGGTTAGGGTTAGGGTTAGGATTAGGGTGAAGGTTACGGTTAGGTTTAGGGTGAGGTTTAGGGTGAGGGGTAGTGTTAGGGTGAGGGGTAGGGTTAGGCTTAGGGTACAGATTAGGGTTAGGTTTAGGTTTAGGGTTCGGGTGAGAGGTAGGGTTAGCGTTAGGCTTAGTGTGAGGGCTAGGGTGAGGGTGAGTGTTACGGTTAGGGATAGGGTGAGGATTAGGGTTAGGGTTAGGGGAAGTGTTAGCATGAGTTTTAGGGTTAGGGTGATGTTTAGTGTTAGAGTTAGGGTTAGTGTGATGGTGAGGTTTAGGGTTAGAGTTAGGGTTAGGGTGAGGGTTAGGGTTAGGATTAGTGTTAGGATTAGGGTTAGGGTGAGGTTTAGGGTGGGGATGAGGGTTAAAGATAGGATTAGGATTAGGGTTAAGGTGAGGGTAGCTGTGAGGGTTAGGGTTAGGGTTAGGATTAGAGTTAGGTTGAGGGTGAGGATTAGGGTTATGGTGAGGGTTGGGGTTAGGGTTAGAGTGATGGTGAGGGTTAGGGTGAGGATTAGGGTTATGGTTAGTGTTACTGTTAGGGTTGGGCTTAGGGATAGGCTTAGTGTTAGGCAGAGGGTGAGGGTGAGAGTGAGGGTTAGGTTTAGGGTGAGGGTGAGGTTTAGGGTTAGATTTAGCATTATGGTGAGAGTTAGTGTGAGGTTTAGGGTTAGTGTTATGGTTAGGGTTAGGGTGAGGGTGAGGGTTAGGTTTAGGGTGAGGTTTATGGTTAGGGTTAGGGTTAGGGTTAGAGTGAGGTTTTGGATTAGTGTTAGGGTTATGGTGAGGGTGAGGGTTAGTGTTAGGGTTAGGGTTAGTGTTATTTTTAGGGTTAGGGTTAAAGTTACGGTGAGGGTGAGGGTGAGGGTTAGGGTTAGGTTTAGGCTGAGGTTTATGGGTAGGGTTAGGGTTAAGGTGAGGGTGAGGTTGGGGGTGAGGTTTAGGGTTAGGGTTATTTTTAGGGTTAGGTTTAGGGTAATGGTACGGTGAGGGTGAGGGTGAGGTTAAATTTTAGATTTAGGGTTAGTGTTAGGGTTATGCTTAGGGTGAGGGTTAGTATGAGGGTTAGCGTTAGGGTTATGATTAGGCTTAGGCTTAGGGTTAGGCCTAGCATGAGGTTGAGGGTTAGGGTTAGTTTTAGGGTGAGGGTTAGGGTTAGGGTGAGGTTTAGAATGAGATTTAGGTTTAGGGTTAGTGTTAGGGTTAGGTTTAGGGTTAGGATTAGGGTTAGGGTTAGCTTTAGGGTTAGGGATAGGGTTAGAGTGAGGGTTAGGTTTAGGGTTATTGTTAGTGTTATGGTTAGGGTTAAGTTTGCGGTGAGGGTGAGGCAGAGGTTGAGCCGTATGGTTAGGGTTAGGCTTACGGTTAGGGTTAGTGTTAGGGTTAATGTTAGGGTTAGTGTTAGGGTGATGTTTAGGTAAGGGTGAGGGTTAGGGTTAGGGTTAGGATTAGGATTAGGTTTAAGGTGAGGGTGAGTTTGAGGGTTAGTGTTAGGGTTAGGGTTAGGATTGAGATAGGGTGAGGGTGAGGGTGACGGTTATGGTTAGGGTGAGGGTTGGGGTTATGGTTAGAGTGAGGGTTAGGGTGAAGGTTAGCTTGAGGCTTAGGGTTAGGGTATGGGCTAGGGTGAGGGTGAGGTTAGGGTTAGGCTTAGCGTGAGGGTTAGGGTTAGGGTTAGTGTTATGGTTTGATTTGGGTTTAGGGTTAGGCTTAGTGTTAGGCAGCGGGTGCGGGTGAGGGTGAGGGTTAGGGTAAGGGTGAGGGTGAGGTTTAGCATTAGAGTTAGAGTTAGGGTGAGGTTTAGTGTGAGGGTTAAGGTTAGGGTTAGGGTTAGTGTTACGGTTAGGGTTAGGGTGAGGGTGAGTGTTAGGGTTAGGGTTAGTCTTAGGTTTAGGCCCAGCGTGAGAGTGAGGGTGAGGGTTAGGGTTCGGGTGAGGGTTAGGCTTTTAGGCTTAGGGTGAGGGTTAGGATGTGGTTTATGGTTAGGATTAGGGTTAGGGTGGGGGCTAGAGTGAGGGTGATGTTTAGGGTCAGCGTTATGGTGAGGTTTAGTGTTAGTGTTAGGGTTAGGGTTATGTTGAGAGTGAGGGTTAGGTTTAAGGTAAGGGTTAGTGTTAGGGTTAGGGTGAGGGTGAGGGTAAGGATTAGGGTTAGGGTTAGGGTTATTGTTAGTGTTATGTTTAGGGTTCGGTTTAAGTTGAGGGTGAGGCTGAGGGTGAGGTTTAGGGTTACGGTTAAGGTGAGGTTTAGGGTTAGGGTTAGGGTTAGGGTGAATGTAAGTATTTGGCTTAGATTTAGGGTTAAGGTGAGTGTGAGCTTGAGGGTGAGGGTTAAGGTTAGGGTTATTGTTAGGGTTAAGGTTAGAATTACGGGGAGGGTGAAGGTGAGGGTGCAGGTTAGGGTTAGGGTTAGGGTTTTGGTTAGGGTGAGGTTGGGGGTGAGGTTTAGGGTTAAGGTTAGGGTTAGTTTTAGGATTAGGGTTATGGTGAGGGTGAGTGTGAGGGTTAGGGTTAGGGTTACGTTTAGGCTTAGGTTTAGGCTGAGGTTGATGGTGGGGATGCGGATTAGGTTTAGAGTGATGGATAGGGTTATGGTTAGGTTGAGGGTTAGGATGAGGGTTAGGGTTAGGATTAGGGTTAGGCTTACGTTTAAGCTGAGGCTGAGGGTGAGGGTGAGGGTTAGGGTTAGGGTGATAGGGTTAAGATTAGGGTGAGGGTTCGGATGAGGATTAGGGTTAGGGTTACGGTTAGGCTGAGGGTGACAGTAAGTGTAAATTTTAGGGTTAGGCTGAGGGTGAGGGTTATGGTAAGTGTGAGGGTTAGGGTTATGGTGAGGGTTAGGATGAGGGTTAGGTTTAGGGTTAGGGTGAGGGTGAGGGTTAGATTGAGGAATAGTGCTAGGGTTAGTGTGAGGATTAGGGTGAGGATGAGGGTTAGGGTTAGGTTTAGGATTAGGGTTAGGGTGAGGGCTAGGGTGAGGTTGAGTGTTAGGGTTAGGGTGAGGGTTAGAGTTAGTGATAGAGTGAGGAAGAGTGGTAGCATTAATTTATGGGTTAGGTTTATTGTTATTGTTAGGGTTAGGGTTACAATGAGGTTGAAGTTGAGGGTTAGGTTTCGGTTTAGTGTTAGGGTGAGGTTCAGGGTTAGAGTTAGTCTTAGGGTTAGGGTTAGGGTGAGGGTTAGGGTAGCTTTAGGGTTAGATTGAGGGTGAGGGTTAATGTGAGTGTTAGCGTTAGGGTTCGGGTTATGGTTATTGTGAGGGTTATTTTGAGGGTGAAGGTTACGTTTAGGGTGAGGGTAAGGGTTAGGGTGAGGGTTAGGGTTAGGGTTAGGGTTAGGGTTAGGGCAAGGTTGAGGGGGAGGGCTAGGTTTAGGATTAGGGTGAGGGTTAGGTTTAGGGTTAGAATAAATGTTTCGGTGAGGGTTAGAGTGAGGGTTACGGTTAGGGTGAGGGTGAGGGTTAA
Organism: Dipodomys merriami; assembly: GCF_024711535.1. Lineage (NCBI taxonomy): Eukaryota > Metazoa > Chordata > Mammalia > Rodentia > Heteromyidae > Dipodomys > Dipodomys merriami. The sequence goes on along the minus strand of NW_027203880.1, from coordinate 26,207 downwards.
GGTTAGGATTAGGGTGAGGGTTAGGGATAGGGTTAGGGTTAGGGTGAGGGTGACAGTTAGGATGAGGGTGTTTATTAGGGTGATTGTTAGGGCGAGAGTTACCTTGAGGTTTAGGTTGAGGTTTAGTGTGGGGGTGAGGGTTAGTGTGAGAGTTAGTGTTAGGTCTAGTGTTAGGGTTAGGGTGAGGGTAAGGGTTAGGGTTAAGTTGAGGGTGAGGTTTAGGGTGACGGAGAGGTTTAGGGATAGTGTTAGGGTTAGGTTGAGGGTAAGGGTTAGGGTTAGGGTGAGGATTAGGGTTAAGTTGAGGGTTAAGGTGAAGGTAGGGTTATGGTGAGGGTGAGGGCTAGGTTTTGTGAGTTTTAGGGGTAGGGTTAGGTTTAGGGATAGGATTAGGGTTAGGAAGAGGGTAAGGGTTAGGGTGAGTGTGAGGTTTAAGGTGAGTGTGAGGGTTAGGGTTAGTGTTAGGGTTAGGGATACTGTTAGGGTTAGGGTGAGGGAAAGGATTAGGGTTAGGGTAAGTGTGAGGTTTAGGGTCAGGGTGATGGTGAGGGTTAGGGTTAGGTTTAGGTTGAGGGTTAGGTTGAGGGTTACGGTTAGTTTTAGGGTGAGGGTTAGCGTTAGGGTTAGGGTGACGGATAGGTTGAGGGTGAGGGTTATGGTTGGGTTTAGGTTTACGGTGAGGGTAAGGCTAAGGTTCAGGTTTAGGGTGTGTGTGAGGGTTAGGGTTAGCATTACGGTTAGGGTGAGGGTTAAGTTTAGGGTTAGCTTTAGGGTTAGGGTGAGGGTGAGGGTTAGGGTTAGTGTGAGGATTAGGGTAGGGATAGGGTGAGGGTTATTGTTAGGCTGAGGGTGAGGTTTAGGGTGAGGGTGATATTTAGGGTTAGGTTTAGGGTGAGGGTTAGGTTTTGTGTGAAGGTTAGGGTGATGGTGAGATTAAGGGTTAGGGTAAGGTTAAGGTTGAGGGTTAGTGTTAGGGTTAGGCTTAGGGTGAGGTTTAGGGTGAGGGTTAGGTTGAGGGTTAGGGGTAGGGTTAGGAGTAGTGTTTGGGTGAGGGTTATGGTGAGTGTTAGGGTTATGGTTAGGGTGAGGTTTAGGGTGAGGTTGAGGCTGAGGGTTGGGGTGAGTGTTAGTGTTAGGGTGAGGGTTAAAATTAGGATTAGGGTCATGGTTACGGCTCTGGTAAAGGCTTAGGCTTAGGGTTAGGTTTAGATCTAGGGTTAAGGTGAGGGGTAGGGTTAGGGTTAGGAAGAGGGCTAGGTTTAGTGTGAGGGTTAAGGTTAGGGTTAGAGTTAGTGTTATGGTTACTGTTAGGGTTTAGGGTTAGGTTAGGGTTAGGGTTTGAGTTAGGGTTAGAATTAGGGTTAGGGATAGGGTTATTGTTAGATTTAGCATGAGGGTGAGTGTGAGGGTTAAGTTAGGGTTAGGGTTAGTGTGAGGGTGAGTGTGAGGATTAGGCTTAGGATTAGGGTGAGGTTTAGGGTTATGGTGAGGTTTAGTGTTAGGGACATGGTGAGGGTGAGGGCTAACGTTAGGATTAGGGTGAGGGTGAGGGTGAGGGCTAGGATTAGGGTTAGGGTTAGAGTTAGTCTGAGGTTGACGGTGAGGGTGAGGTTGATGTTTAAGGTTAGGGTGAGGGCCAGTATTAGGGTTAAGTTTAGATTTGGGCTGTGGGTGAGGGTTAGGGTGATGTTGAGTTTTAGGGTTAGGGTTAGGCTGAGGTTTAGGGTTAGTGTGAGGTTTAGGGTGAGGGTGAGATTAAGAGTTAGGGTGAGGGTGAGGGTTAGGTGTAGGTTTAGGGCGAGGGTGAGTGTTAGGTTGATGTTTAGGTTTAGGTTTAGGGTTAGTTTTAGGGATAGGATTAGGGTGTGCGTTAGGGTGAGGGTTAGGGTTAGGGTGATGTTGAAGTTGAGGGTGAGGGTAAGGGTTATGGTGCGGGTTAGTTTTATGTGAGGGTTAGGGTTAGATTTGGGTTATGGTGAGGGCTAGGGTGTGGGTGAGGGTTAGGGATAGGGTTAGGGTGAGGGTTAGTGTTAGGATAATGTGAGGGTTAAGGTGAGGGGTAGGTTTAGGGTTCGGTTCTGAGTTAGGTGAGGGTAATGGTTAAAGTGAGGGTTAAGGTTCAGGTGAGGTTTAGGGTTAGGGGGAGGGTTAGGGTTAGTGTGAGGGTTAGGGTTAGGGTGAGTATAAGGGTTAGGGTGAGGGTTATGGTGAGGGTGAACGTTAGGCTGAGGGTGAGGGTTAGGTTTAGTATGAGGGTTAGTGTTAGAGATAGGGTTAGGTTAGGATGAGGGTGAGGGTTAGGGTATTGGTTAGGTAAAGATTAGGGTTAGTGTGGGGATAATTGTGTTGGTGAGGGTGATGGTAATGGTTAAAGTGAGGGTGAGGGAGAGGATTAGGGTGAGGGTTAGAGTTAGGGTTAGGGTTAGGGTGAGGCCTATTGTGACGGTGAGGGTTAGGTGAGGGTTAGGGTGTGGGTGAGGGTTAGGATTAGTGTTACAGTGAGGGCTATGTTGAGGGTGAGAGTTAGGTTTAGAGTTATTGTGATAAGGGTTAGAGTTACGGTTAGGATGAGGGTAATGGTGAGGGGTAGGGTTAGGGTTAGCTTGAGGGTTAGGTTTAGTGTGAGGAATAGGTTTAGGGTGAGGGTTAGGGTGAGAATGAGTGTTAGGGTTATGGTTAGGGTAAGGGTGAGGGTTAAGGTTAGGGTTCGTGTGAGGATTAGGGTTAGGGATAGGGTGAGGGTTAGAGTTAGGCTGAGGGTGAGGGTTAGGGTGAGGGTGACGTTTAGGTTAGGGTTAGGGTGAGGGTTAGGTTTAGTGTGAGGGTTAGGGTGATGGTGAGTTTAAGGGTTTAGGGTTAGGGTTAGGGTTAGGGTTAGGGTTAGTGTTAGAGTTAGGGTGAGGGTTAGGGTTAGGGTTAGGTTTAGGGTTAGGGTTAGAGTTAGGGTTAGGGTGAGGGTGAGGTTTAGGGTTAGAGTCAGGATTAGGGTGAGGGTTAGGTTGAGGGTTAGGGTTAGGGTTAGTATTAAGGTTAGGTTTAGGGTGAGAGTTAGGGGGAGGGATAGGGTAAGGGTTAGGGTTACGATTAGTGTTAGGGTGAGGGTAAGTGTGTGGGTTAGGGTTATGTTTAGGTTTAGGCTGAGAGTTAGGCTGAGGGTGAGTGTGTGTGTTAGCGTTAGGTTTAGGCTTAGGCTTAGGGTTAGGCTGAGGGTGAGGGAGGGGATTAGAAATAGGTTTTTTGTGATGGTTAGGGTTAAGGTTAGGGTGAGGTTTAGGATGAGGGTTAGGGATAGGATTAGGTTAAGGTTAGGGCTAGGGTGAGGGTGAGGGTTAGGGTTAGGGATAGGGTTAGATTGAGGATTAAGGCTAGGGTCAGGGTGAGGGTGAGGTTCAGGTTTCAGGTTAGGCTTAGGCTTAGGGTTAGGCTGAGGGTGAGTGTTAGGGTGAGGTTGAGGGTTAGGGTTAGGGTTAGGGTGAGGTTTAGGATGAGGTATAGGGTTAGGATTCGCGTTAGGGTGAGGGCTAGGGTGAGGGTTAAGGTTAGGGTTAGGTTTAGGGTTAGGGTGAGGATTAGGGTTAGGATTACCGTGAAGGTGAGTTTTAGGGTTAGGTTGAGGGTTAGGGTTAGGGATAGGGTGAGGTTTAGGGTTAGGTTTAGGGTGAGGGTTAGGATGAGGGTTATGGTTTGGATTAGGGTTAGGGTGGGGGCGAGGGTGAGCGTAAGGGTTAGGGTTAGGGTTAGGTTTAGGCTTAGGGTTAGGCTGATGGTGAGGGTGGGGGTGAGAAATAGGTCTTGGGTGATGGTTAGGGTTAGGGTGAGGGTGAGGGTTAGGATGAGGGTTAGGGTTAGGATTAGGTTTAGGGTTAGGGTTAGGGTGACTGTGAGAGGTAGGGTTAGGCTTAGGCTTAGGCTTAGTGTTAGGCTGAGGTTCAGGGTTAGGGTGAGGGTTAATGTTAGGGTGATGGATAGGTTTACGGTTAGGGTGAGTGTTAGGATGAGGGTTAGGGTTAGGGTAAGGGTTAGGGTGAGCGTGACGGTAAGATTAAAGGTTAGGGTTAGGCTGAGGGAGAGTGTTCTCCTAAGGGTGATAGGATTAGGGTGAAGGTTAGGGTAAAGGTTAGGGTGAGGGTTAGGGTGAGCGTGAGGGTTAGCATGAGGTTTAAGGTTAGGATTAGGTTTAGGGTGAGGGCTAGGGTGAGTGTTACAGTGAGGGTTAGGTTTAGGGATGGGGTTAGGTTTAGGATTAGGGTGAGGGTGAGGGTGAGTGAGAGCCTTAAGGTTATTGTTAGGGTTAGGCTTAGGGTTAGGCTGAGGGAGAGGGTTAGGGTTAGTGTTAGGGTTAGGGTTAGGGTTAGGGTTAGGCTGAGGGTGAGGTTTACGGTAAGGGTGAGGTTTAGGGTTTGGGTGAGGGTTAGGGTAAGGGTTAGGGTTAGGGTTAGATTGAGCATTAGTTTTAGGGTTAGTGTGAGCTTTAGGTTGAGGATGAGGGTTAGGGTTAGTGTAAGGGCTAGCTTAAGGGTAAGGTTTAGGGTTAGTGTTAGGGTGAGGTTTAGGGTTAGGATGAGTGTTATGGTTAGTGTAAGGGCTAGGTTGAGGGTGAGGGTTAGGGTTAGTGTTAGGGTGAGGTTTAGGGTTAGGATGAGGGTTAGGGTTAGTGTGAGCGTTAGTGTTAGGGTTAGGGTTAGTTTTAGGGTGAGGGTTAGGGTTAGGTTGAGGGTTATGGTTAGGTTGAGTGTTAGGGTTAGGGTGGGGGTTATTGTTAGTGTGAGGGCTAGAGTGAGGGTGAGTGTTAGGGTGAAGTTGAGGGTTAGGCTGAGGGTCTTGGTTAGGTATTGGTTAGGGTTAGGATGAGGATCAGGTGAGGTTTAAGGTGAGGGTTAGCTTGAGCGTTAGGGTGTGTGTGAGCGTTAGGGTTAGGGTGAGGGTTCGGGTGATATGAGGTTTAGGGTGACGTTGAAGGTTAGGGTTAGGGTTAGGTGAGGGTTATGGATATGGTGAGGGTGAGGATGAGGGTTAGGATTAGGGTTAGGGTTAGGGTGAGGTTTAGGGTGAGGGTGACGTTTAAGGTTAGGGTTAGGTTTGTGGTGTGGGTAAGTGATAGCATGAGGGTTAGGGTGAGTGTTAGAGTTAGCATTAGGGTTAGGATGAGGGTTAGGGTGACGTTGAGGGTGAGGGTTAGGGTGAGGGTTAGGGTTAGAGTGAGGCTTAGGGTGAGGGGTAGGGTTAGGTTTAGGGTTAGGTTTAGGGTTAGGGTTAGATTGAGGATTAGGTTTAGGGTTCATGTGAGGTTTAGGGTGAGGATGAGGGTTAGGGTTAGGATGAGGATTAGGGTCAGAATTAGGGTTAGGGTAAGTGTTAGGGTAAGGATGAGGGTTAGGGTTAGGGTGATTGTAAGGGTAAAGGTGTGGGTTAGGCTGAGAGTGAGGGTTACGATAAGGGTGAGTGTTAGGGTTAGGGAGAGTGTTTGGTTAAGGGTTCGGGTTAGGGTTAGGGTGAGGATTAGATTGAGGATAAGGGTTAGGGTTAGTGTGAGGTTTGGGGTGAGGATGAGGGTTATGGTTAGGTTGAGGGTTAGGGTTAGAATTAGTGTTAGAGTGAGGGCTACGGTGAGGGTGAAGTTTAGGGTTAGGGTTAGGGTGAGGTTTCGGGTTAGTGTGAGTGTTAGTGTTAGAGTTAGGGTTAGTGTTAGGGTGAGGGTAAGTGTTAGGGTTATGTTTGGGGTGAGGGTTAGTGTTAGGGTTATTGTTAGGGTTAGGATTAGGATTAGGGTTAGGATGAGGGTGAGTGTCTGGGTTAGGGTTAGGTTTAGGTTTAGGCTTAGGGTTAGGCTGAGCGTGTGGTTGAGCTTGAGGGTTAGGGTTAGGGTGATAGTTAGGGTTAGGGTTAGGGAGAGGGTTAGGATGAGGGTTAGGATGAAGGTGAGGTTTAGGGTTATGTTTAGGGTGATTTTTAGGGTTAGGGTTAGGGTTAGGGTTAGGGTGAGGTTGAGGTTTAGGTATAGATTTAGGGTTAGGGTGAGGGTTAGGGTTAAGTTTAGTGTTAGGTTTAGGGTTAGGGTGAGGGTTATTGTTAGGGTGAGGGTTAGGGTTAGGGCTGGGTTTAGGATTAGGGTTAGGGTGAGGGTGAGTGTGAGGGTTAGTGTTAGGGTTAGGGTTAGGCTTAGGTTTAGGCTGAGGGTTAGGGTTAGGGTGAGGGTGAGGTTTAGGGTTAGTGTTAGGGTTAGGGTGAGGGTTAGTGTGAGGGTTAGTGGAAGGATTAGTGTTAGGGTTAGGTTGAGGTTTAGGGTTAGGGATAAGGTTAGATTTAGGACTAGGGTTAGGGTGAAGGTGAGTGTGAGTGTTAGGGTTAGGGTTAGGCTTAGGCTTAGGGTTAGGCTGAGGGTGAGGGTGAGGGTTAGGGTTAGGGTGAGGGTTAGGGTTAGGGTTAGGATGAGGTTTAGGATGAGGTATATGGTTAGGATTCGGGTTAGGGTGAGGGCTAGGGTAAGGGTGAGGTTTGCGGTAAGGTTTAGTCTTAGGCTTAGGGATAGGATTTGAATGAGGTTGAGGGTGAGGGTTAGGGTTAGGGTTAGTGTGAGGTTTAGTGTTAGGGTTAGGGTTAGAGTTAGGGGTAGATTGAGGTTGAGGTTTAGGGGTAGAGTTAGGGTTAGGGTGAGGGTTAGGGTTAGGGTGAGGGTTCGGGTGGGGGTGACTGTAAATGGAAAGGTGAGGGTTAGCCTGAGGTTGAGGGTTATGGTAAGGGTGAAGGTTAGCGTTAGGGTGAGGGTTAGGGTTAGGTTTAGTGTGAGGGTGGGGGATGGATTGAGTATTAGTGTTAGGGTTAGTTTGAGGTTTAGGTTGAGGATGAGGGTTAGGGTTAGGGTGAGGACTAGGGTGAGGGTGAGGTTTAGGGTTAGTGTAAAGGTTAGGTTTAGGGTTAGGGTGATGGTTAGGGATAGTGTGATGGTTAGTGTTAGGTTTAGGGTTAGAGTTAGGGTGAGGGTAAGTTTTAAGGTGAGGGTTTGTGTTAGGGTTAGGGTGAGGTGGGTGAGGGTTAGGGTTTGTGTTATTTTTAGAGTTAGGGTTAGGGTTACAGTTACAGTGAGGGTGAGGGTGAGCATTAGGGTTAGGGTTAAGATGAGGTTTAGGGATAGGGTTAGGGTTAGAGGTAGTGTCAGGGTGAGGTTTACAATTAGATTATGGGTTAGGGTGAGGCTGAGGGTGAGTTTTAGGGTTAGGATTATTGTTAGGTTTAGGCTTAAGGTTATGGTTCGGTTGAGGGTGAGGTTTAGGGTTAGAGTTAGGCTTAAGGTGAGGCTGAGGGTGAGTGTTAGGATTATCATTAGGATTAGGGTAAATGTTAGGGTGAGTGTGAGGGTTAGGGTTAGGGTGAGGATTATGCTTAGGGTTACACTGAGGGTGAGGGATAGGGTGAGGGTAAGGGTTAGGATTAGGGTGAGGGTTAGGGTGAGGGTGACTGTGTGTGTTAGTGTTAGGTTTAGGTTTAGGCTTAGGGTTAGGGTGAGGGTGAGGTTCAGGGTGTGGTTTAGGGTTAGGATGAGGGTTAGGGTAAGGGTTAGGGGGAGGGTTTGGATGAAGGTTAGTGTTAGGATTAGGGTTAAGGTGAGGGCTAGGGTGAGGGTGAGGTTTAGGTTTAGGTTTAGGCTGAGGTTTAGGGTTAGGGTTAAAGTTAGGGTGAGGTTGAGTTTTAGGGTTAGAGTTTGGGGTAAGGTGAGGCTGTGGGTGAGGTTTAGGGTTAGGGTTAGCGTTAGGGTTAGGGTTAGGGTGATGGTTAGGGTGAGGGTGAGGGTTAGGGTAAGGGGTATGAGTAGGATTAGGGTTAGGGTGAGGGTGAGGTTATGTGAGTGTTAAGGTTAAGGTTAGGCTTAGGCTTAGGGTTCGGCTGAGGGTGAGGTTGGGGGTGAGGATTAGGGTTAGGGTGATGGTTAGGGTTAGGGTGATGGTTAGGGTTAGGGTTAAGGTGAGGGTTAGGATGAGGGTTAGGATTCGGATTAGGGATAGGGTGAGGTCTAGGGTGAGGGTGAGGGTTAGGGTAATGGTTAGGCATAGGCTTATGGTTAGGCTAAGCATGAGGTTGCGGGTGAGTGTTAGGTTTAGGGTTACGGTGATGGTTAGGTTTATGGTTAGTGTGAGGGTTAGGATGAGGTTTAGTGTTAGGGTTAGGATGATGGTAATGGTAAAGGTGAGGTTGAGGCTGAGGGTGAGGGTTAAGATAAGGGTGAAGGTTAGGGTTACGGTGAGGGTTAGATTGAGGATTAGGTTTAGGGTTTGGGTTAGTGTGAGGTTTAGGGTGAGGATGAGGTTTAGGGTTAGGATGAGGGTGAGGGTTAGAATTAGGTTAGGGTGAGGGCTAAGGTGAGGGTGAGGGTTAGAGTTAGGGTTAGGGTTAGGGTTAGGTTTAGGATTAGGGTGAGGGTTAGGGTTAGTGTGAGGATTATAGTTAGGGTTAGGGTTACTGTTAGGGTGAGGGTAAGTGTTAGTGTAGGGTTAGGGTCACGGTTATGTTTAGGGTGAGGGTTAGGGTTAGGTTTTTGGTTATTGTTAAGGTGACAGGGAGCTTAAATCTTAGTGTGAGGGTGAGAGTTAGGGTTAGGGTGAGGGTGAGGTTTAGGGGTAGAGTTAGCGTTAGCGTGAGGGTTAGGGTGAAGGTTAGGATTAGGGTGAGGGTAAAGGTGAGGGTTAGGCTGAGGGTGAGAGTTTCGGTAAGGGTGAGGGTTATGATTAGAGTTCGGGTGAGGTTTAGGATTAGGGTGAGGGTTAGGGTTAGTGTGAGGATTAGTGTTAGGATTAGGGTTATTGTAAGGGTGAGGGTAAATATTAGGGTGAGGATTAGGTTTAGGGTGAGGGTTATGATTAGGGTGAGGATTAGGTTTAGGGTTAGGGTTAGGGTTATTGTTAGAGTTAGGGTTACGGTTATGGTGAGGGTGATGTTGAGGAGGTTTAGGTTTAGGGTTAGGGTTAGATTTAGGATTACGTTGAGGGTGAGGTTTAGGTTTAGTGTTATGGTTAGAGACAGGGTGAGGGTGAGGGTTAGGGTTAGGGTTCGGGTTCGGGTTAGGGTTAGGGTGAGGGTTAGAATGAAGTTTAGGGTTAGGATTAGGTTTAGGGTGATGGCTAGGGTGAGGGTTCAGGTGAGGTTTAGGGTTAAGGATAGGGTTAGGGTTAGGGTTAATGTGAGGGTGAGGCTGAGGATAAGGGTTAGGGTGAGGTTTAGGTTTAGGGTTTGGTTTAGGGTTAGTGTTAGTGTTAGGGTTAGGGTTAGTGTTAAGGTGAGGGTTAGGGTTAGGATTAAGGTTAGTGTTAGGGTTAGGCTGAGGGTGAGTGTGGGGGTGAGGATTAGGGTTAGGGTAAGGGTTAGGATTATTGTTACTGTTATGGTTAGTGTTAAGTTTGTGATGAGGGTGAGGCTGACAGTGAGGGTTCTGGTTATGATTAGGGTTAAGATTATTCTTATTGTTAGGGTTAGGGTTAGAATTATGGTGAGGTTGAGGTTGAGATTGAGGGTGAGGGTTAGGGTTAGGGTGAGGTTTAGGATTAAGGTTAGGGTTAGGGTTAGGTGAGGGTGAGGTTTGGGGTTAGAGTTAGGGTTAGGGGGAGGGTTAGGGTGAGGTTTAGGGTTAGGGTTAGTGTTAGGGTTAGGTTGAGGGTGAGGGTGAGGGTTAGGCTGAGGGTTAGGATTAGGATTAGTCTAAGGGTTAGGTTGAGTGTGGGGGTTAGGTTTAGGGTAAGGCTTAGTCTTTGGGTTAGGCTGAGGTTGAAGGTGAGGGTGAGGTTAGGGTTAGGGTGAGGGTTCGGGTGAGGTTTAGGGTTAAGGATAGGGTTAGGTTTAGGGTTAATGTGAGGTTGAGGCTGAGGATTAGGGTTAGGTTTAGGTTTAGGTTTAGGGTTTGGTTTAGGGTTAGTGTTAGTGTTAGTGTTAAGGTGAGGGTTAGGGCTAGGATTAAGATTAGCGTTAGGGTTAGGCTGAGGGTGAGTGTGGGGGTGAGGATTATGGTTAGGGTTAGGGTTAGGATTATTGTTACTGTTATGGTTAGTGTTAAGTTTGTGATGAGGTTGAGGCTGACAGTGAGGGTTCTGGTCATGGTTAGGGTTAAGATTATTCTTATTGTTAGGGTTAGGGTTAGAGTTATGGTGAGGTTGAGGTTGAGGGTGAGGGTTAGGGTTAGGGAGAGGTTTAGTGTTAGGGTTAGGGTTAGGGTTAGGGTTAGGTGAGGGTGAGGTTTGGGGTTAGAGTTAGGGTTAAGGGGAGGGTTAGGATGAGGTTTAGGATTAGGGTTAGTGTTAGGGTTAGGGTTAGGGTGAGGGTGAGGGTTAGGCTGAGGGTTAGGATTAGGATTAGTGTAAGGGTTAGGTTGAGTGTGAGGGTTAGGGTTAGGGTTAGGCTTAGTCTTAAGGTTAGGCTGAGGGTAAAGGTGAGGGTGATTTTAGGGTTAGGGTGAGTGGTAGGGTTAGGATTAGGGTTAGGGTGAGGGCTAGGGTGAGGGTGAGGGTTAGGGTTAGTGTTAGGGTAAGTTTTAGAATTAGGTTGAGGTTTAGGGTGAGGGTTAGGATGAGGGTTAGGTTTACAGTGAGGTTGAGGGTTAGGGTTAGGTTGAGGGTTAGGGTTAGGATTAGGATTAGAATGAGGGTGAATGATAGGTTTAGGGTTAGGGTTAGGGTTAGGCTTAGTCTTAGGGTTAGGCTGAGGTTAAAGGTGAGGGTGATTTTAGGGTTAGGGTGAGTGGTAGGGTTAGGATTAGGGTTAGGGTGAGGTCTAGGGTGAGGGTGAGGGTTAGGGTTAGTGTTAGGGTAAGGTTTAGAATTAGGGTGAGGTTTAGGGTGAAGGTTAGGATGAGGGTTAGGGTTACAGTGAGGTTGAGGGTTAGGGTTAGGTTGAGGGTTAGGGTTAGGATTAGGATTAGAATGAGGGTGAGTGATAGGTTTAGGGTTAGGGTTAGGGTTATGTTTAGGTTTAGGATTAGTATTATGGTTAGGGTTAGGGTTAGAGTTATGGGGAGGGTGAGGGTGAGGGTGAGGGATACGTTTAGGTTTAGGGTTACGGCTAGGATTAGGGTTAAGACGACGGTGAGGTTTAGGGTTAGATTTAGGGTTAGTTGGAGGGTTAATGTTAGGGTTAGAGTTAGGTTTAAGGTTAAGTTGAGGGTTAGGTTGAGGTTTACGTTTAGGGTTAGGGTTAGGGTTAGGATTAGTTTTAAGGTGAGGGTGAGTGTGAGGGTTAGGGTTAGGGTTAGGCTTAGGCTTAGGGTTAGGCTGAGGTTGAGGGTGGTTGTGATGATTAGGGTTAGGGTTATGGTTAGGGTTAGGGTTAGGGTGAGAGTTAGGATGAGGGTTAGGGTTAGGATTAGCGTTAGGGTGAGAGTGAGGGTTAGGGTTAGAGTTAGGGTAAGTTTTAGAGTTATGGTTAGGGTTAGGGTGAGGGTCAGGATGATGGTTAGGGTTACAGTGAGTTTGAGGGTTAGGGTAAGGTTGAGGGTTAGGTTTAGGATTAGGATTAGAATGAGGGTGAGTGGTAGGATTAGGGTTAGGGTTAGGGTTAGGTTTAGGTTTAGGATTAGTATTATGGTCAGGGTTAGGTTTAGACTTAGGCTGAGGGTGAGGGTGAGGGTTAGGGTTAGTGTTAGGGTGAGGGTTAGGATGATGGTTAGGGTTATGATTAAGATTAGGGTGAGGGCTAGTGTGAGGGTGAGGTTTAGGTTTAGGGTTAGGGTGAGGTTTAGCGTTAGGGTTAGGATTAGTGTTACGGTTCGGGATAAGTTAAAGGTTAGGGTGAGGGGAAGGATTAGGGTTACGGTCAGCCTGAGGGTTAAGGTTAGGGTTAGGGTGAGGGTTAGGATGAGGATTAGGGTTAGGATTAGGATTAGGGTGAGGGCTATGGTGAGGGTGAGAGTTAGGGTTAGTGTTTGGGTGAGGTTTAGGCTTAGGGTTAGGGTCAGTATTTGGGTTAAGTTTTGGGCTAGTTTTAGGGTTAGATTTAGGTTTAGGGGGAGGGTTAGGTTGAGGTTTAGGGTTAGGGTTAGTGTTAGGGTTAAGGTTAGGTTGAGGGTGAGTTTGAGGGTTAGGGTTAGGGTTAGGCTTAGGCTTAGGGTTAGACTGAGGGTGAGTGTAGGGGTGAGGATTAGGGTTAGGCTTATGGTTATGGTTAGGGTTAGGGTGAGGGCTAGTTTTCGGATTAGGGTTAGGCTGAGTGCTAGGGTGAGGGTGAGGGTTAGGTTAAGGTTTAAGCTTGCTTAGGGATAGGATGAGCATGAGGTTGAGGGTGAGTTTTAGGTTTAGGGTGATGGTTAGGTTTATTGTTAGGGTAAGTGTTAGGATGAGGTTTAGGTTTAGGGTGAGGGTTAGGGTGAGGATGATGGTAAGGGTAAAGGTGAGGTTTAGGCTGAGGGTGAGGGTTAAGATAAGGGTGAGGGTTAGGATTAGGTTTAGGGTGAGGGCTAGGGTGAGGGTTAGCGTGAGGGTTAGGTTAAGGATAGGGTAAGGTTTAGGATTTGGGTTAGGGTGAGTGAGTGTGAGTGTTAGGGTTAGGGTTAGGGTTAGTTTAGGGTTAGGTGAGGGTTAGGGTTAGGGATTGGGTTAGAGTGAGTGTGAGGGTGAGGATTAGGGTTATGTTTAGTGTTAGGTTTAGGGTTTGGTTTAGGGTTAGGGTTAGGGTTAGGTTTAGAGTTAGGGTTACAGTGAGGGTTAGGGTTAGGTTTCGGGTTAGTGATAGGGTAAGGCTGAGGGTGATGGTGGGGGTGAGGATTATGGTTAGGGTTAGGGTTAGGGTTATTGTTAGTGTTATGGTTAGTGTTAAGTTTGTGGTGAGGGTGAGGCTAACGGTGAGGGTTATGGTTATGGTTATGGTCATGGTAGAGGGTTAGTCTTATTGTTAGGGTTATGGTTATAGTTACTGTGAGGTTGAGGGTGAGGGTGAGGGTTAGGGTTAGTGTTAGGGTAAGATTTAGGGTGAGATTTAGGGATAGGCTTAGGATTGGGATTAGGTTTAGGATTAGGGTGAGTGTGAAGGTTAGGGTGAGGGTTAGGCTTAGACTTAGGGTTAGGCTGAGGATGAGGGTGGGGGTGAGGATTAGGGATAAGGTTAGTGTTATTGTTAGTTTTAGGGTTAGAATTCCCTTGAGGTTGAGGGTGAGGGTTAGGGTTACGTTTAGGGTGGGGATTAGGGTTAGTTTAGGGTTAGGGTGAGGGTGAGGGTGAGGTTTAGGGTTAGATATAGGTTTAGGGGGAGGGTTAGTGTGAGGGTTATGGTTATGTTAGGATTAGGGTTAGGTTTAAGGTTAGCATTAGGGTTAAATTTAGAGTTATGGTGAGGGTGAGTGTGCAGGTGAGTGTGAGGGTGAGGGTTAGGATTAGGATTAGGGTTGGGGTGAGGGCTAGGGTGAGGGTGAGTGTTAGGTTTAGAGTTAGGGTTAGGGTTAGGGTGAGGGTTAGGATGAGGGTTAGGGTTTCAGTGAGTTCGAGGGTTAGGGTTAGGTTGAGGGTTAGGGTTAGGATTAGGAATAGAGTGAGGGTGAATTGTAGGATTAGGGTTAGGGTTAGGTTTAAATTTAGGATTAGTATTATAGTTAGGGTTAGGATTAGAGTTATGGTGAGGGTGAGGGTGAGGGTGAGGTTGAGGGATACGGTTAGGTTTAGGGTGTGGTTTAGGGTGAGGGTAGGATTAGGTTTAGGATGACGGTGAGGTTTAGGGTTAGATTTAGGGTTACTTGGAGGGTTAATGTTAGGGTTGGTGTTAGGTTTAAGGTTAGGGTGAGGGTTAGGTTGAGGTTTAGGTTTAGGGTTAGGGTTAGGATTAGTTTTAAGGTGAGGGTGAGTGTTAGGGTTAGGGTTAGGGTTAGGCTTAGGCTTAGGGTTAGGCTGAGGGTGAGGGTGTGGGTGAGGATTAGGGTTAGGGTTATGGTTAGGTTTAGGGTTAGAGTGAGAGTTAGGATGAGGGTTAGGGTTAGGATAAGGGTTTGGGTGAGGGCTAGGGTGAGGGTGAGGTTTAGGGTAAGGGTTAGGCTTAGGCTTAGGGTTAGGCTGAGCATGAGGTTGAGGCAGAGGTTTAGGGTTAGGGTTAGGGTGAGGTTTAGTGTTAGGGTTAGTGTTAGAGTTAGGGTTAGGTTGAGGGTGAAGTTTAGGGGTAGAGTTAGGGTTAGGGTCAGGGTTAGGGTTAGGGTGAGTGTTAGGGTGGGCATGATGGTAAGGGTAAAGATGATGGTTAGGCTGAGTGTGAGGTTTACGGTAAGGGTGAGGGTTAGGGTTAGGGTGATTGATAGGGTTAGGGTTAGGGTTAGGGTGAGGGTTAGATTGAGGATTAGTGTTAGGGTTAGTGTGAGGTCTTGGGTAAGGTTGAGGGTTAGGGTTAGGGTGAGGGCTAGGGTGAGGTTGAGGTTTAGGATTAGTATTAGGGTGAGGTTTAGGCTTAGGGGGATGGTTAGATTTAGTGTTATGGTGAGGTTTAGTGTTAGGGTTAGGGTTAGGATTAATTTTACGGTTAGGCTTAAGGTGAGTGTTAGGGTGAGGGTGAGGGTTAGGGTTAGGGTTAGGATTAGGATTAGGGTTAGTGTTAGGGTGAGTGTGAGTGTTAGGTTTAGGGTTAGGCTTAGGGTTATGTTGAGGGCAAAGGTGAGGGTGAGGGTTAGGGTTAGTGTTTGGGTGAGGTTTAGGGTTAGTGTTAGGGATTGGGTGAGGGTTTGGATTAGGGTTAGTTTTAGGGTGAGTGTGAGGGTTAGGGTTAGGCTTAGGCTTAGGGTTAGGCTGAGGGTGAGGATGAGGGCGAGGGTTAGGGTTAGGGTGAGGGTTAGGGTTAGGGTTAGGGTGAGAAGTAGGTTTCCGGTTAAGTTTAGGGTTAGGGTGAGGTTTATGGTAAGGGATACTGTGAGGGTGAGGGTTAGGGTTAGGTTGAGGGTTAGGGTTAGGTTTAGAGTTAGGGTGAGGGTGAGGGTTAGGGTTAGTGTTACGGTGGGGGTTAGGATGAGTGTTAGGGTTAGGATTCGGATTAGGGTGAGGGCTAGTGTGAGGGTGAGGGTTAGGGTTAGGGTTAGGTTGAGGTTTAGGGTTAGTGTTAGGGTTAGTGTTACGGTTCGGGTTACGTTTCGGGTTAGGGTGAGGGTTAGGGTTAGTGTTACGGTCAGCCTGAGGGTTAAGGTTAGGGTTAGGGTGAGGGTTAGGATGAGGATTAGGGTTGGGATTATGATTAGGGTGAGGGCTTGGGTGAGGGTGAGGGTTAGGGTTAGTATTTGGGTGAGGTTTAGGTTTAGTTTTAAGGTTTGAGTGAGGGTTAGGATGAGGGATAGAGTTACGGTGAGGGTGAGGCATAGGGTCAGGTTGAGGTTTAGGGTTAGAATTTGGGTTAGGGTGAGGGTTAGTTTTAGGGTTAGATATAGGGTTAGGGGGAGGGTGAGGTTGAGGTTTAGGGTTAGGGTTATGGTTAGTGTTAGGGTTAAGGTTAGGGTGAGGGTGAGTGTGAGGGTTAGGTTTAGGGTTAGGCTTAGGCTTACGGTTAGGCTGAGGGTGAGGATTAGGGTTAGGGTTATGGTTAGGGTTAGGGTTAGGGTGAGGGTTAGGGTTAGGATTAGGGTTAGGGTGAGGGCTAGGGTGAGGGTGAGGGTTCGGATAAGGTTTAAGCTTAGGCTTAGGGTTAGGCTGAGCGTGAGGGTGAGTGTTAGGGTTAGGGTGATGGTTAAGTTTACGGTTAGGTTGAGTGTTAGGATGAGGTTTAGGTTTAGGGTGAGGGTTAGGGTGAGGATGATGGTAAGTGTAAAGGTGAGGTTTAGGCTGAGGTTGAGGGTTAAGATAAGGATGAAGGTTAGGATTAGGTTTAGGGTGAGGGCTAGGGTGAGGTTTAGGGTTAGGGATAGAGTAAGGTTTAGGATTTGGGTTAGGGTGAGTGAGTGTGAGTGTTAGGCTGAAGGTTAGGGTTAGGCTTAGGGTTAGGTGAGGTTTAGGTTTAGGGTTTGGGTTAGAGTGAGGGTGAGGGTGAGGATTACAGTTAGGTTTAGGGTTAGGTTTAGGGTTAGGGTTAGTGTTAGTGTTAGGGTTAGGGTTAGGTTTATAGTGAGGGTTAGGGTTAGGGTTAGGGTTAGTGTTAGGGTTAGGCTGAGGGTGATGGTCGGGGTGAGATTAGGGTTAGGGTTAGGGTTAGGGTTATTGTTATTGTTATGGTTAGTGTTAAGTTTGTGGTGAGCGTGAGGCTAACTGTGAGGGTTATCGTTATGGTTATGGTTAGTGTTAGTCTTATTTTAAGGGTTAGGGTTAGAGTTACTGTGAGGTTGAGGGTGAGGGTGAGGGTTAGGGTTAGTGTTAAGGATAGATTTAGGGTGAGGTTTAGGGATAGGTTTACGTTTAGGATTAGGGTTAGGAATAGGGTCAATGTGAGGGTTAGGGTGAGAGTTAGGCTTAGGCTTAGGGTTAGGCTGAGGATGAGGGTGGGGATGAGGATTAGGGTTAGGGATAGTGTTATTGGTAGGGTTAGGGTTAGAGTTACCTTGAGGTTGAGGGTGAGGGTTTGGGTTAGGGTTAGGGTGGGGATTAGTTTTAGGGTTAGGGTTAGGGAAAGGTTGAGGGTGAGGTTTAGGGTTAGATATAGGTTTAGGGGGAGGGTTAGTGTGAGGGTTAGGGTTAGGGTTAGTGTTAGGGTTTGGGTGAGGTTTAGGGTTAGGGTTAGGGTTAAGTTTAGAGTTACGGTGAGGGTGAGTGTGCAGGTGAGTGTGAGGATTAGGGTTAGGTTTAGGGTTAGGGTGCGGGTTAGTGTGAGGGTTATGGTGAGGGTTAGATTGAGGGTAGGGTTAGGTTTAGGGTTAGGGTGAGGGCTAGGGTGAGGGTGAGGTTTAGTTTTAGGGTAAGGGTGAGGTTTAGTGTTAGGGTTAGGGTGTGGATGAGGTTTAGGGTAAGAGTTAGGGTTAAGGTGAGGCTGAAGGTGAGGGTTAGGGTTAGGGTTAGGAATATGATTATGATAAGGTTTGGGTGAGTGTGAGGTTTAGGGTTAAGCTTAGTGTTAGGCTTAGGGTTACACTGAGGGATAGGGTGAGGGTGAGCGTTAGGGTTAGGGTGACGTTTAGGGTTAGGGTTAGGTTGAGTGTTAGTGTTCAGGTTATGTTTAGGGTTAGGGTGAGGGTTAGGGTTACGGTTAAGTTTTGTGTGAGGCTTAGGGTTAGGTTGAGGGTTAGGGTTAGTGTTAGGGTTAGGGTGAGGTTTAGGGTTAGGGTTTGGGTGAGGTTTAGGATGAGGATTAGGATTAGGATTAGGGTTAGGGTGATGGCTATGGTGAGGGTGAGGGTTAGAGTTAGTGTTAGGGTGAATTTTAGGGTTAGGATGAGGGTTAGGATGAGGGTTAGTGTTACGATAAGGGTGAGGGTTAGGGTTAGGGTGAGGGTTACGGTTAGGATTAGGTTTAGGGTGAGAGTGAGGGTTAGGATTAGGGTTAGGGTTAGGGTTATTGTTACAGTTAGGGTTAGGGTTATGGTTACTGAGAGGGTGAGGGTGAGGGTTAGGGTTAGGGTTAGGCTGAGGTTTTTAGTGTTAGGGTTAGGGTTAGACTTAGGGTTAGGGTGAGGTTAGGGTTAGGGTTAGTGTGAGGTTTAGTGTTAGTGTTAGGGTTAGGGTGAGGCTGAGGATGAGAGTTAGGGTTAGGGTTGGTGTTAGAGTTAGGGTTACAGTGAGGGTTAGAGTGAGGGTGAGGGTTAAGCTTAGTGTTAGGATTAGGATTAGGGTAAGGGTTAGTGGGAGTTTGAGGGTTAGGGTTAGGTTTACGCTGAGGGTGAGGAGGAGGGGGAGGGTTAGTGTTAGAGTGAGGGTTAGGGTTAGGGTTTGGGTTAGAGTTAGGGTTCAGGTTAAATTTAGTGTTAGAGTGAGGGTTAGGGTTATGTTGAGGTTTAGGGTTAGGTTTAGGATTAGGGTGAGGGTTAGGGTTAGGGTTAGGGTTAGGGTGAGTGTTAGGATGAGGATTAGGGTTAGGATTAGGGTTAGGGTGAGGGCTAGGGTGAGGTGAGGTTTAGGGTTAGTGTTTGGGTGAGGTTTAGGGTTAGGTTTAGGGTTTGGGTGAGGGTTATTATGAGGGTTAGAGTTACGGTGAGGGTGAGGGTTAGGGTTAGGTTGAGGGTTAGGGTTAGGATTTGGGTTAGAGTGATGGTTAGTTTAAGGGTTAGATTTAGGGTTAGGGGGAGTGTTAACTCCAGGGTTAGGGTTACTGTTAGGGTTAGTGTTAGGGTTAAGTTTAGGGTGAGGGTTAGGTTGAGGTTTAGGGTTAGGGTTAGGGTTAGAGTTACGATTAGGGTTAGGGTGAGGGTGAGTCTGAGTGTTAGGGTTAGGGTTAGGGTTAGGCTTAGGGTTAGGCTGAGGGTGAGGGTGGGGTTGAGAATTAGGGTTAGGTTAATGGTTATGGTTAGGGTTAGGGTGAGGGTTAGGATGAGGGTTAGGGTTAGGATTAGGGTTAGGGTGAGAGCTAAGGTGAGGATGAGGGTTAGGATAAGGTTTAAGCTTAGGCTTAGGGTTAGGCTGAGCGTGAGGTTGAGGGTGAGGGTTAGGGTTAGGGTAATGTTTAGGTTTATAGTTAGGGTGAGTGTTAGCATGAGGTTTAGGTTTAGGGTGAGGGTTAGGGTGAGGATGATGTTAAGGGTAAAGGTGAAATTTATACTGAGGGTGAGGGTTAAGATAAGGGTGAGTGTTAGAGTTAGGTTTAGGGGTAAGGTAAAGTTTAGTGTTAGATTTAGGTTGAGGGTTAGATTGAGCATTAGGGTTAGGGTTAGGGTTTGTGTGAGGTTTAGGGTGAGGATGAGGGTTAGGGTTACGGTGGTGTTGAGGGTTAGAATTTAGATTTAGGGTTAGGGTGAGGTTTATTGTGAGGGTTAGGGTTAGAGTTAGGGTTAGGGTTAGGGTTTGGTTTAGGATTAGGGTGAGGGTTAGGATTAGTGTGTGGGTTAGGGTTAGGGTTAGTGTTAGAGTGAGGATAAGGGTTAGGGTGAGGTTTAGGTTTAGGTGAGGGTTATGGTTAGGATGAGGGTGAGGGTTAGGTTTAGGGTTAGGGTGAGGTTTAGTGTTAGGGTTAGGGTTAGAGTTAGGGTTAGGGTGAGGGTGAAGTTTATTGGTAGAGTTAGGGTTAGGGTGAGGTTTAAGGTTAGGGTGAGTGTTAGGGTGGGGGTGACGTTAAGGGTAAAGGTAAGGGTTAGGCTGAGGGTGAGGGTTACGGTAAGGGTTAGGGTTAGGATTAGGGTTAGGCTGAGGTTGAGAGTTTGAGTATTAGTGTTAGGGTTAGTGTGAGGTTTATGGTGAGGTTGAGGGTTAGGGTTCGGGTGAGGGCTATAGTTCTGGTGAGGGTTAGAGTTGGTGTTAGAGTCAGGTTTAGGGTTAGGGTGATGTTTGGGTTAGTGTGAGCGTTAGTGTTAGCTTTACCGTTAGTGTTAGGGTGAGGGTAAGTGTTAGGATGAGAGTTAGGGTTAGGGTGAGGTTTATGTTTAGGGTGACTTTGAGTGTTAGGGTTATCTTTAGGATGAGGTTAAGTTTATTGTTAGGGTTAGAGTTAGGGTTATGGTGTGGGTGAGGTTTAATGTTAGAGTTAGGGTAGTGTTAGGGTTTGGGTTAGGGTGAGAGATAGGGTTAGGCATAGGCTTAGGCTTAGGCTTAGGCTTAGGCTTAGGCTTAGGCCGAGCATGAGGGTAATGGTTAGGGTTCGGGTTAGGGTTTGGGTTCGGGTTAGGGTTAGGTTGAGGGTTAGGATGAGGTTTAGGGTTAGGATTAGGTTTAGGGTGAGGTCTAGGGTGAGGGTTAGGGTGAGGCTTAGTGTTAGGGATAGGGTTAGGTTTAGGATTTGAGTTAGGGTGAGGGTTAGTTGAGGGTTAGGGTTAGGTTTAGTGTTAGGGTGATGGTTAGGGTTAGGGTTAGATTTAGTGTTATGTTTACGGTTAAGTTTGTGGTGAGGTTGAGGCTTAGGGTGAGGGTTATGGTTCTGGTTAGGGTTAGGGTTAGTGTTAGGGCTAGTGTTATTGTTAGGGTTAGGGTTAGAGTTACGGTGAGGTTGAGGGTGAGGGTGAGAATTAGGGTTAGGGTGAGGTTTAGGGTTAGGGTTAGGGTTAGGGTTAGGGTTAGAGTGAGGGTGAGGTTTAGTGTTAGAGTTAGGGTTAGAGGGGAGGGTTAGGGTGAGGTTGAAGGCTAGGGTTAGTGTTAGGTTTAGGGTGAGGGTGAGGTTTGGGTTGAGGTTTAGGGATAGGGTTAGGTTTAGGGTTATGGTTAGAGTGAGGGTGAGTGTGAGGGTTAGGTTGAGGGTTAGGATTAGGCTTAGGTTTAGGCTGAGGGTGAGGGTGGGGGTAAAGATTAAGGTTAGGGTGATGATTAGGGATAGGGTTAGTGTTATTGTTAGGGTTAGGGTTAGAATTACAGAGAGGGTGAGGGTGGAGGTGAGGGTTAGCGTTAGGGTTAGGGTGCGGTTTAAGGTTAGGGTTAGGGTTAGGGTGAGTGTGATGTTTAGGGTTAGATATAGGGTTAGGGGTAGGGTAAGTATGATGGTTAGGGTTTGGGTTAGTGTTAGGGTTAGGGTGAGGGTGAGGGTTAGGTTTAGGTTTAGGGTTATGCTTAGGGTTAGGCTGAGGGTGATGGTGAGGCTGAGTGTTAGGGTTAGGGTGAGTTTTAGGGTTAGGTTTATGGGGAGGATTATGATGAGGGTTAGGCTTAGGTTTAGGGTTAGGGTGAGGGTTAGGGTTACAGAAGGGTGAGAGTTAGCTTAGGTTGAGGGTTAGGGTTAGGATTAGGGTTAGGGTGAGGGTGAGTTTTAGGATTAGGGTTGGGGTTAGGGTTATTATTAGGTTTAGGGTTAGGGTTATGGTTATGGTGAGGGTGAGGCTTAGGGTTAAGGTTAGGGTGCGGTTTTTAGTGTTAGGGTTAGTTTTAGAGTTAGGGTTAGGTTGAGGGTGAGGTTTAGGGGTAGAGTTAGGGTTAGGGTGAGGGTTAGGTTGAGGGTTAGGGTTAGGGTGAGGGTTAAGTTGGGGGTGACGATGAGGGTAAAGATGAGTGTTAGGCCTAGGGTGAGGGTTATGTTAAGAGTGAGGGTTAGGGTTAGGGTGAGGGTGAGGTTTAGATTGAGGATTAGTGTTAGGGGTAGTGTGAGGTTTAGGGTGAGGATGAAGGTTAGGGTTAGGGTGAGGGCTAGGTTGAGGGTGAGGTTTAGGGTTAGTGTTAGGTTGAGGTTAGGGTTAGGGTGAGAGTTCTGGTTAGGTTTAGGGTTAGGGTTAGGATTAGGGTTAGGTTTAGTGTTAGGATTAGGGGTAGGGTGAGGGTAGGGTTAAGGTTAGGGTTAGGGTTATTGTTAGGGTTAGGGTTAGGATGAGGTTTAGATTTAGGGTTAGGATTAAAATTAGGCTTAGGGTAAGGGTGAGGTTTAGGGTTAGAGTTAGGGTTAGTATTAGGGTAAGGGTTATGGTGAGGTTTTGGGTTAGGGTTAGGCTTAGGCTTTGGTTTAGGCTTAGGCCCAGTATATGGGTGAGTGTTCGGGTTAGTGTTAGGGTGAGGGTTAAGGTTAGGGTTAGGGTGAGGGTTGGGATGAAGTTTAGGTTTAGGATTAGAGTTAGGGTGAGGGCAAGGGTGAGGGTTAAGGTGAAGGTTCGGGTTAGGGATATTGTTAGGTTTAGGATTAGGGTTAGGGTGAGGGTGAATATGAGGGTTAGGGTTAGCGTTAGGGTTACGCTTAGGGTTAGGGTGAAGGTTAGGGTTAGGGTTTGGTTAGGGTGAGGGTGAGGCTGAGGAGTAGGGTTAGGTTGAGCTTTAGGTTTAGGTTTAGGTTTAGGGTTAGTTTTACTGTTATGTTTCGGATTAAGTTTAAGTTTAGGGTTAGGATTAGTGTTATTGTTAGGGTTAGGATTAGTGTTACTGTTAGGGTTAGGGTTAGAGTTACGGTGAGGGTGAGGGTGATGGTGAGGGTTAGGGTTAGTGTTAGGGTGAGATTTAGCGTTAGGGTTGGGATTAGGGTTAGGGTTAGGGTGAGGGTTAGGGTTAGGGTTAGGTTGAGGGTGAGGTTTAGAGTTAGGTTTAGGATTAGAGGGAGGTTTGGGTCGAGGATTAGCGTTAGGGTTAGTGTTAGGTTTAGGGTTAGGATTAGGGGTAGGTCGATGGTTAGTGTTATTGTTACGTTTAGTGTTAGAGTTGAGGTGAGGTTGAGGTTGAGGGTGAGGTTTAGGGTTAGCGTGAGGTTTAGGGTGAGGTTTAGGGTTAGGGTTAGGTTGTTGTTGAGGTTTAGGGTTAGAGTTAGGGTTAGGGCGACGGTTAGGGTGAGGGTTAGGGTGAGGGTTAGTGTTAGAGTTAGTGATAAGGTGAGTGTTAGGGTGAGGGTGAGGGTAGGCTTAGGGTTAGGATTAGAAATAGGGTAAGGGTTAGAGTTAGTGTGAGGGTTAGGGTTAGGGTTCGGGTTAGGATTAGGGTTTCGCTGAGGGAGAGGGTGAGCATGAGGGTTAGGGTTAGGGTCAGGTTTAGTGTTAGATTTAGGGTTAGGCTTAGGGTTTCGCTGAGGGAGAGGGTGAACATGAGGGTCAGAGTTAGGGTGAGGTTTAGGAGTAGAGTTAGGGTAGGGTGAGGGTTAGGGTTAGGGTGAGGGTGAGGTTTAGGGGTAGAGTTAGTTTTAGGGTGAGGTTGAGAGTGAGGGTTAGGTTTATAGTGAGGGTTACGGTTAGGTTTAGGGTGAGTGTAATGGTTAGATTGAGGATTAGTGTTCAGTTAGTGTGATGTTTAGGGTGAGGATGAGGGTTAGGGTTAGGGTGAGGGTTAGGGTTAGGTTTAGGGTGAGGTTTAGGGTTAGGGTGATGGTTAGGTTTAGTGTGAGTGTTTGTGTTAGGTTTAGGTTTAGTGTTAGGGTGAGGATTAGTGTTAGGGCGGGGGTTAGTGTTATGGTGAGGCTTATGGAAATGGTGAGAGTTAGGGTTAGGGTTATTGTTAGGGTTAGGTTTAGGGTTACAGTTACGGTGAGGGTGAAGGAGAGGGCTAGGGTAGGGTTAGGATGAGATTTTGGTTTAGGGTTAGGGTTAAAGTTAGGGTTAGGGTGAGAGTGAGGTTTACAGTTAGTGTTAGGGTTAGTGTTAGGGTTAGGGTTAGGGTGAGGGTTAGGGTTCGGGTTAGGCTTAGGCTTAGGCTTAGGCTTAGGATGAGCATGAAGGTTAGGGTTAGGGTTAGGGTGAGGGTTAGGGTTACGGTTAGGGTGAGGGTTACCATGAGGTTTAGGGTTAGGATTAGGGTTAGGGTGAAGGCTAGGGTGAGACTTAGGGTGAGGGTTAGGGTTAAGGATAGTGTTAGGTTTACGATTAGTGTTAGGGTGAGGGTGAGTGTGAGGGTTAGGGTTAGGGTTACGTTAGGCTTAGGGTTAGGGGGACCGTTTAAGTTAGGGTTAGGGTTAGGGTGAAGGTAAGGCTGAGGATTAGGGTTAGGTTTAGGGTTTGGGTTAGGGTTATTGTTATTGTTAGGGTTAGGGTTAGAGTTAAGCTGAGGGTGAGGGTGAGGGTGAGGGTTAAGATTAGGGTTAGATTGGGGTTTAGGGTTAGGGTTAGGGTTAGGGTTAGTTTTAGGGTGAGTTTTAGGTTTAGATATAGGTTTAGAGGGAGGGTTAGGGGGAGGGTTAGGGTGAGGGTCAGTGTTAGGGTTAGAGTGAGGGTGAGGGTTAGGTTGAGGTTTATGGTTATGGTTAGGGTTAGGATTAGTGTGATGGTTAGTGTTAGGGTTAGGGTTAGTGTTAGGGTGAGGGTAAGTGTTAGGGTGAGGGTTTGTGTTAGGGTGAGGTTTATGGTTAGGGTGAGGGTGAGGATTAGGTTTAGGTTTTCTGTTAGGTTTATGTTTAGTTTTTGGGTTGCTGTGAGGGTGAGGGTGAGGGTTAGGTTTAGGTTTAGTGTAAGGTTTAGGGTTTGGGTTAGGGTTAGAGTTAGGTTTAGGTTGAGTGTGATGTTTAGGGTTAGACTTGGGGTTAGGGTGAGGTTTAGGGTTAGGGATAGTTTTAGGGTTAGGTTTAGGTTGAGTGTTAGGTAGAGGGTTAGGGTTAGGGATAGGGTGAGGAATAGGGTTAGGATGAGGTTTAGGTTTAGGCTTAGGGTTAGGCTGAGGGTGAGGTTGAGGGAGAGGGTTAGGGTTAGGTTGAGCATGAGGGTTAGAGTTAGTGGGAGGGTTAGGATGAGGGTTATGGTTAGGATAAGGGTTAGGGTGAGGGCTAGGTTGTGGGTGAGGTTTAGAGTTAGATTTAGAGTTAGGATTAGGGTCAGGTTTAGGGTGAGGGTGAGGGCGAGGTTTAGGGTTAGGGTGAGGCTAAGGGTGAGGGTTAGGGTTAGGGTTAGTGTTAGGGTTAGGGTTAATGTGAAGGATAGGGTTAGGGTGAGGGTTACGATGAGGATTATTGTTAGCATTAGGGTTAGGGTGAGAGTGAGTGTTAAGATTAGGGTTAGGCTTAGGGTAAGGGTTAGGTTTAGGTTTAGGATTAGTGTTATTGTTATGGTTAGGGTTAGATTTATGGTGAGGGTGAGGGTGATGGTGAGGGTTAGGGTGGGTTTATGGTTAGGGTTAGGATTAGGGTTAGGGTGAGGGTGAGGTTTTGGTTTAGATTTAGAGTTAGGTGTAGGTTAGGTCGAGGTTTAGGGTTAGGGTTAGTGTTAGGGTTAATGTTCGGGTGAGGGTTAGGTTACGGTTTAGGGTTAGGATTAGTGTTAGATTTCGAATTAGGGTTCAGCTCATGGCTAGGGTGAGGGTGAGGGTTAGGGTAAGGCTTAGGCTTAGAGTTAGGCTGAGCATGAGGTTGAGGGTGAGGATTAGTGTTAGGGTCCTCGGTAGTTTTACGGTTTGGGTGAGGGTTAGCATGAGATTTAGTGTTAGGTTGAGGGTTAGTTTGATTATGATGGTAAGGGTAAAGGTGAGGTTTAGGCTGAGGGTGAGGGTTAAGATAAGGGTGAGGGTTAGTGTTAAGTTTAGAGTTAGGGTAAGGTTTGGGGTTAGGGTTAGGGTGAGGGTTAGATTGAGGATTCGGTTTAGGGTTAGCGTGAGGTTTAGGGTGAGGATGAGGGTTAGTGTTAGGGTGAGGGTGAGGGTTAGAATTAGGGTTATGGTGAGGGCTAGGATGAGGTTGAGGGTTAGGGTTCGGTTTAGGGTGAGTGTAGGGTGAGGGTTAGGGTTAGGTTTAAGATTAGTGATAGGGATAGGTTTAGGATTAGGTTTAGGGTGAGGGTGAGTGTGAGGGTTAGGGTTAGCGTTAGGATTAGGCTTATGGTTAGGGTGAGGATTAGGGTTAGGATTTGGGTTAGGGTGAGGGTGAGGCTGAGGATTAGGGTGAGGTTTAGGGTTAGAGTTAGGGTTAGGTTTAGGGTTAGGTTTAGGGTTAGGGTTAAGGTTAGGGTTAGGGTTACAATGAGGGTTAGGTTTAGGGTTAGGGTTACGCTTAGGGTTAGGCTGAGGGTGATTGTGGGGGTGAGGATTAGGGTTAGGGTTAGTTTTAGGGTTATCGTTAGTGCTATGGTTAGGTTTAAGTTTGCCGAGAGGGTGAGGGTTATGGTTAGGGTTAGGTTTAGGGTTAGTGTTATTGTTAGGGTTAGGGTTAGAGTTACGGTTAGGTTGAGCGTGAGAGTGAGGGTTAGGTTTAGGGTGAGGTTTAGAGTTAGGGATAGGGTTAGGGTTAGGGTATGGGGGAGGTTTAGGGTTAGAGTTAGGGTTACTTTTAGTGTGATTGTTAGTGTTAGGGTTAGGGTTAGTGTTAGGGTGAGGGTAAGTGTTAGGGTGAGGTTTTGGGTTACGGTGAGGGTTATCGTTAGGGTGAGGGTTAGGGTTATGGTTATTGTTAGCGTTAGGGATATGGTTACGGTGAGGGTGAGGGTGAGGTTTAGGGTTAGGGTTAGTGTTAAGGTCAGGGTGAGGGTGAGGGTTAGGTTGAGGTTTAGGGATAGTGTTAGGTTTAGGGTTTGGTTTTGGGTGAGTGTGAGTGTGAGGGTTAGGGTGAGGGTTAGGCTTATATTTCGAGTTAGGCTGAGGGTGAGGGTTGTGGTGAGGATTGGGGTTAGGTTGATGATTAGGGTTAGGATTAGTGTTATTGTTAGGTGTAGGGTGAGGGTGAGCATTAGGTTGAGGTTTAGGTTTAGGGTTAAGGTTAGGATTAGTGTGAGGGTTAGTGTTAGGGTTAGGGTTAGTCTTGGGGTGAGGGTAAGTGTTAGGGTGAGATTTTGGTTTACGGTGAGGGTTATGGTTAGGGTGAGGGTTAGGGTTATGGTTATTGTTAGGGTTAGGGATACAGTT
>NW_027203879.1:0-50809 GCF_024711535.1 Dipodomys merriami | reverse complement strand
CACATACACGCACACGCATGCTCATGTGCAAGGGATGTTGAAAGACTCAGAAAGAGAAATGGAGTGTAAGTCCTTTCATATGTATATTAGATCTAAAATATGACCATGAAATTTGAAAAAAGTAAAACACATGTCCATTAATTATATATGAGTTCAGACTATATAGTACAGAAAGCAGTAAAATTTTATGTTGAATTAATTTTTTGTGAAAGTATTGTACAGAGGGGTTACAATTACATGGGCAAGATAATGAGTACATTTCTTATCAAGCATTGTAGCCTCCTTCTTTTTGTCCCCTTCCCATCCCTTCCCATCCTCCCCCGCCCCCCCCCCCCAATCCTCCCCGGCGACCACCCCTCTGCACCAAAGTTTTAAAGTTCATTTTCGACATAATGACTCAATTTTATGTTCTAACCTCTCTGACATAACAGTATCATATGCAAACAGTAAAAAGATGAAGCATATCTTGTCCTTGGGTAGGTGTTAAAGGAGACATGGAAAGAGGCAAAGTAATAGGGAGTAGATGGCTTGGAAAATACAACATAAGATTCAATGCACATATGTGAAAATGGAACTAGGAAAGAAAGGGGATGGGTGGGGTTTTTATAGACTAGAAGAGTCGATGGACACTATGACAAAGTCTAAGAGGCATTGTAAAAACCAATTGATACATTGTACAACTGTTTAAAAAAACTATCCATGAGGCCTGTAATTCTAATTACTCAGGAGGCTGTGAAATGAGGATTGTGGTTTGAAGCCAGCCATGGCAGAAAAGTTCATGAGACTCTTATCTCCAACAAAGTACTCAGAGAAGGCTGGAAATAGTGCTGTGGCTCAAGTTGTACAGGGCTAACCTTCAGCACAGAGAGGTTTTGGAACAGCATTTTGATCTTGATTTGAAGTGCCAAGACAGGCACAAAAACAAAACAAATCAAAAGATAAAAAGAAACAAACCAAAAACAAAAAAGATCTTAATTTTTATATTTTTGAAAATTACAAGAAAAACCCATGTTCCACCTACTTCAAATAGTTAGATAATATACATTACATGGCTGTGCTTATGATGGATGGAAATTTTCTCATTCATGTAGCATCTAATGTTCAGTCGAGGCATGGTTTTTCATGCCTCCCAGGCTATGACTTGTGTAGGCTGAGGTTATGGGCTTGGAGCTGCAGATGCTGATACCCTTCTCAACCAGTGTTTCACCTCTTAACAGGGCAGTCATACCCAAGGGCTCCTTCAACTGCAGCTTCATGACCTCTTCGTGGTCCTGTGGACCCAGTTGGGGGTGCCATCCTGGATACATGTGATTTGAAGTAAGTTCATTCTACTCATCCTCTATGCCAAAAGAGTCAAGTGTGAGAGGGTTTGCAGACATTTGAAGTAATGTACATACACGGTGCTCCAGTGGCCCCACATACCTACCCAGCATATGCCTGTGTATCCTAGGATTATTGTTCTGGAGCAGGGGATGCTTCCAACATATTCCCTAACTAGTGCTTCACCTGCTAAAGTGAATAAATGATTGAGAGCCTCTTGTTTACCTTAAGGAAATCTAAATTCCTGATATGTGCCAGGCCACAACAGATGCCATCCCACATGCCCCCCATTTCATTTTATGTTAGACATCTCCTGCCACACTGTGGGAACCAAATCACTGGTGAGCAGTTGTGCATGTATGTACACACATTCACACTAAGGCATGTACATAGTGTCAGATTTGACTGGTTGTATACTATATATTATAGTACCAAAGTGAAAGAAGACTTGGAGATTCCTTGACTATGAGCTGTCCTGTTTTGCTATTTAGCTGTGTCCTGTATAGCCCAGGGTTGTGGGATTCGAAGTGGGCATGCGTCCACCTTCCACAACCAGTGATCCTCCTCCTACAGGGAGAGCATACCCAAAACCCTGTTCTTTCCCTCTTGGACTAACATCTTGCAGGTCCTTCTCTGAAGACCGAGGTGACAGTGCCATTCCAGATGCCCTAGTTTCTAGGCAAATAGGACCACTCTTCCTTTGTGGTAACTGAATATTTGTGTGGGGTTGAGTGAGTATATCATTGTGCTTGTGTATACACCAGTTTGTGGAACACAAGGACCTGTGGCAAGATTTTCCCACTTGGGTGCTGATGCCAGCCCAAGGGAAGAAAAGCATAGAGAGTAGGTCTTTCATGTCTCCCTTGCAGAGTATGGCCTGTGCTGCTTGGGATTACGGGGCTGGAGTTTGGCATGGTGCTGCACTTTCTAACCAGGGCTTATCCTGTTACAGGGAAGCCATACAAGGCGGCCAGTTTTTCTTCACTTTGGGACCTCTGGCTTTCTGGTATGAGTCAGCCCATGTGCAGCTATATGTGCCTATGTCCTTCTCAGTAAGTGGTTCCACTCCCGGTTGGAACTGTGGGAATCCAGTTGTGATATGTGTTGTGCATGTGTGTATACACATTCACAGGAGGGCACAAATGTGGTGCCAGAGTGGCCTTGTTGTACAATATATTGGATCCAGAAGAAGGGAAGCCATAGCTTGTCCTTTTTCCTTAGCTGGCTAATTTCAGTGTAGCCTTGGGAGGCCTTCAATTCAAAGTAAGTGATTCCATTCCCTCCTCTGTCCTGTGAAAATGAAATCATGGGTCAGGGATTTTGTGCATGTGTATACACATGTTCCCATGAAAGCACTTAACCTATTTTTAAATTAGATAGGTCCTAGGTGTTTTTGGACCCAAGAGAAAAAGGATGGGGTTGGAGACTGTAAAACATCCCTTTCACAGGCCTGTGGAGCCGGGCTTATATGCCTGGGACTTGGGGTGCTGCCTACCTTCCTAAATGTGCTTACTCCTGCTAAAGAGAGGTCGTGCCTGGTAGCTTGCTCTTCACCATGTGGACTACTGTCTTGCTGGTCCCTTCTGATAGGCCTATGCGCCAGTACACACTTTCATAAGAGGGCACATACATGATGCCAGATAGGCCTGATTGTGGGCATATTGGGCCTGGTCCTGTGTCCATACCCCTGTAATTCCTTTGTAGCCTGGGGTTATTAACTTAGATCTGGGTATGTTGCTACCTCCCTAACTAGTCGTTTACCTGGTACAGTGACTTCATAGTGAGGACCTCTTCTTGTTCATGTAAAGGAACTCTTTATTCATGATTTGTCAGCCTCAGAGACAGTGCCATCTGAGATATATCCATTTTCATGTAAAGATTGCTCCCACCCTGCCATTCTATGGGAACCCATTCATGGAATGTGGACACATGATTGTGTCTATGTGGTGCCAGTTGGACTAAGGGTGGGCTCTAGAGGGCAGAAGAGATGGCACATTGGAGCTTGGAGTATGTCCACCACCCTTCCCAACTATAGCCTATATACTGGGATTATGAGCCCTGAGCAGGGGATACTGTTGCTCACCCCATCCAGTGCTTCCCCTTCCACAAACAGGTCATGCCCAGTAGCCTGTTTTTCTTAATCTTGCAAACCTCTAGCTTCATGATTTGTGTTGTCCTAGATGCAGGTACCATTTGCAGATGACCCCAATTCAAAGGAAGCTGTTCCTCTCCTGCCCTTGCCCTGTGGGAACTGAATTGCAAAACAAAAAAGAAAACATTACGAACTAGTAAGTAGTGGGGTACTTGAAGTTATTTCACAAGTGAGGGTCCTTATTAAGGCTTCTTACCCCCTTTTTTCTTCCTTGAAAAATTTTCCAGTGTACTAAAAATCATCACAAATACTTATGACAGTGCATATTAATTGTGATGTACTTCATATTATGTATGAAAATTTTCTTCATGAATTTTAGTCAGTGGTGTTTGATAACTTTTACTCCTCTATATGCAGTTTGCATAATGATAAAGTTGGTATCAATATCCACATATATTCTTATATAATCCTTCTCCAATCATTTGGTATTGTCCAGTATATTTTTAACGTTTCCCTCGTCTGACAAGTGTGATATCTCTTTATTGTTCCTGATAGAATATTTTTCATAAATATTGCCACATCACATATGCCTTTTCTTGTGAATTGCATGCTCAGATATTTTATTCAATATCATGTATCCTATCTGTCATCTTCTTGATTGAAATGTTCCTTTGTTGAATACATACTATTTAAATGTCTTCAGCCTTAAGAGAGGATGTTTATATTTTTCTTGATATTACTTACTCAACCAAAGGTGTTGCTGTAATGTAAACTTATTGATATTTTCCGACCTTTGTATTCATTTCCTTGGGGAAAATCTCCATTCTTAAAATGTACTCTTATTTCATTCTTAAAGCTTTTAAGTGTTGCTTTCTACCTTTGCCTCTTTGTTTTTAGGAATTGTTTGCTACGGCTTTAAGTTAAGGTCTATTTTGTATCTTATTCCATATAAATAGATAGCTCATCCAAGTAGCTATTTGTTGAATAGTCTAATGTCAAATCTCAGGATTCTACATGGGCTTGTACTCAATTCTCTACCCTGTGTAATTCTTTTTCTTCAGCTGTAATACCAGATTGTCTTGATTACTAGGCTTTAGTATAACAAATCCTCATTTTGAGTTATGGTGTGTCCCCAAAATTGTTCTTTCATATTCTTTGTGTCTTTTGATCTTTAGAAATCCTTCCCCTCCTCTGTTAGCGGGGACCAAACACCGAGTCTCTTGCATTTAAGGCAAGCACTCTACCACTCAGCAACTCACCTCATAACTTTGAGGAACAACAGTCACTGGGTCCAGGTGAGGTTTGGGGAAGTTTCCCTCTATCAGTAGGAACTCTTGACTTAGGGTCCTTGGTCACAGAATAAAAATTTGCAGAGTAGTCACCATGGTAAGAAAACTTGGCAATACTTTATTGAGTTAGCAAGCAAACAAACAGATAAGCAGATAAACAGGAAGACAGAGGCACACTCAGAGTGTGAGTGCTCTTAACAGTAGGCGCAAAGAGCTCTTTGACATCAGTGGCATTTATATAATAAAAGCAAGTCCTGTCATAAAGCCATATATATAGGTGTTTATCTTTGCTCTTAATCACTCTGGGGTTATACCATCTGAGTTCTTGGTTATTTGGTGATTCAGTCTTTAGTGTATTTCTTTTTTGGGGGGGGAGGGTCCAGTCATGGGGCCTGAACTCTGGGCCTGGGCACTGTCCCTCAGCTCTTCAGCTCAAGGCTAGTGTTCTACCACTTGAGCCCCAGCGCCACTTCTGGCTTTTTTCTTTTTTCTTATGTGTTGCTGAGGAATCGAACCCAGGGCCTCATGCATGCAAGGCAAGTACTCTAACACTGAGCCACCTTCGCAGCCCCTTTAGTGAATTTCTTACAGGAAAGAATGCATATATTTTTGCCATAGAACAGATGCTTATCCTTAAGATGATGAATGCATCCTGAGTTAGAAGCAAAGAAGATAGTGCATGTATTATTCTAAATGTATTATTTCTATCAGAGTTCCTAGATGTCATTTTCCAGGTCTCATTTTTTCTAAGCTATGCAGCCTGAAACTATAAAAAGTCCTGATAAGACTTCTCATAAAATTCCATTCAATTTATAGATTGATTTGATAGAAAACAATACATTCTTTAGATATTGAGTATTCCCATGAATGAATTTTTTTTGGAGGTCCGGTCATGGGGCCTAAACTCTGGGCCTGGGCACTGTCCCTCAGCTCTTCAGCTCAAGGCTAGTGCTCTGCCACTTGAGCCACAGCGCCACTTCTGGCTTTTTTCTTTTTGCTTATGTGATGCTGGGGAATCGAACCCAGGGCCTCAAGCATGCAAGACAAGCACTCTACCACTGAGCCACCTTCTCAGCCCCCCATGCATGATTTTGACATGGCTGTATTTTGCTGTTTTTCAGTTATTTTTTAATGATTAATGTTTGTTACATAGTATTATATATCTTTTGTATGATATGCTTCTTTGTGTGTTTTTGTTTGTGTGGTTTGGTTTGAACAACATGGGGAATTGAACTGGTGTATGGGAGGAAAGCATTCTACCACCTAAGCCACAATATAGCCATGTTAGTAACTATTGAAGCTACTTAAAATAATCATCCATCTTATAATTTGTTATTTTTACCTTTTTTTCATCCTGGGGAACTGAGTATAGGAGTCTGGTTTGTGTGTGTGTGTGTGTGTGTGTGTGTGTGTGTGTGTGTGTGTGTGTGTGTGTGTGTGTGTATGCACATGCATGCATATAAGTGTATATGTGCCAATACTGGGGCTTGAATCCTCTTAACTTTTTCCAGCCAAGGTTAGCATTTACCATTTGAGCATGTGTACACCTTCAGTGTGGCTTTTCTGGTTAAATCCTACTCAGGAGGATACAAATGGCAGTTCAAAGCCAGCCTGGGCAGAAAAGTCCAGTAGTCCTATGAACTACTTTGAAAAACTACTATGAAAAACCTGGAAGTGGTACTATAGCTCAAAAATAGTGCTCAAGCTTTGAATTGAAGCCCTCAATCCTTAGGGCCAGCACATACAAAAATTAATGAACTTTGAATTGTATAACCATGATGTATTTACACGATGATCTACAGATCTCAGCCTCTCAAGTAGGTAGCATTGTAGGTGTGATCCTGTAGTAATAATAAGTCATTTATTATTGTTACTAATGGATATATTTTAAAGACATAAGTGTATGCTAGTGGCTCAAGTCTATAATCCTAGCCAGTCAAGAGGCTGAAGTTTAAGAATCTCTGTTCAAAGCTGACCCAAGGGAGAAAAATCTATGTGTCTTATCTCCAATTAACAACCAAAAAGTTGGAAACACAGCTGTAGCTTTAGTGGCATAGTAGTAACCTTAAGCAAAAATGCTTAGGGACAGTGCCCAGACCCAGAGTTCAAGTCCCAGAATCAGCCCTCAAAATTAAAATAAATAGAACACAGAATAACTCCAGGTATGGCTAGTGATAGTATGCCTAGTTTGCATGAAATTCTGAATTTGATTGCCACCAGCAAGAAAAATACACAAACCAAGAAAAAATGTTTCCAAAGTCAGAGGGAAATTTTTACTGATCCTTACTAACAGACATTTTTTTTCTTACACAATTTCATTTAGAAAGTTAGCCCAAGGCAGGTGCTAGTGGCTTGGCTCATGCCTGTAATACTAACTACTCAGGAACTTGAGAATTGAGGATAGTGGTTCTTGAGACTCTTCAATAAGCTACTCAAAAATAAGTGGAAGTGGCCTTATGGCTCAAGTGATAGAGAGCTAGCCTTGAGCTCAAAGAAGCACAGGTACAGGGGCCAGGCCCAAAGTTCAAGCTTCATGGACAACAAAAATAAAAATAAAAATAAAAAGCCAAACAATAACTCCAGTAGAAGAGAAATGATTATGCAATGACTACTTTAGCAAGAATGCATTTCTCAGTTTAAAATGAGGTTTCACTTTGTATAACCTTATAAATATAAGATAATTAAATTTCAAGTAATTCTTTAACTTCACTATCCACTAAGCAGCAACAAAAATGATCCTTATCAGAAAGAACAATGTTGGAGGAATATCAGTACCAAATTTCAAACTCTACTACAAAGCCATAGTAATCAAAACAGGTGGTTACTGGCGCAAAAACAGACCTCAGGACCAATGGAATAGAATTGAAACCCCAGAAATGAACCCATCTAATCTTCGATAAGGGAACTCAAAAATAGAATTGAAGAAAGACAACCTCTTCAGTAAATAGTGCTGGCAAAGCTGGTTACCTACTTGTGGAAAACTAAAGCTAAATCCTTATATATCACCCAGCACCAGAATCAACTCCAAATGGACCAAAGACCTCAGAGTCAAAGCAGACACCCTGAAAACATTACAGGACAGAATAGGAGAAACCCTGGATTTCCTTAGTGTATGCCAAAATTTTCTTAATAGATATCCAGAAACACAACAAATCAAAGAAAGTTTGTTCAAATATGCTTTCATGAAATTGCAGAGTTTCTCCATGGCAAAGGACATAGCTAGCAAAATCAATAGAAAGCCCAGGGATTGGGAGAAGATCTTCACTAGCCATACAATGGACAAGGGTCTCATATCTAAAATAATAGTTTCATTTCATTTAAGTGTTTTTTTTCTCAGTGGTGGGGCTTGAACTCAGAGCCTGGCCACTGGCCCTGGCCCTTTGTGTTCTCGAGGCTGGTGCTTTACCTCTTCAACCACAGCACCACTTCTAAGGAAGAAATGCTTCTGGGGGCTGGGCACTATAGTCTCACCTCTCTAATCCTACTCAGAAGGTTGCTATCTGAAGACTGAATTTGAAAGCCATTCCACACAATTATCTCCATTTAGCCATCAAAACTGTGGTAATATAGCCTTAGCTCAAGGGATTGAACACCAATCTTGACAGATAAAACTAGAGGATAGTACCCAGGCCCTGAGTTCAAGTTCTCATACAAGCACAAAAAAAAAAGAAAACAGCGAGGTCGAGTAATAATGGAGCTTCCTGTTTTCATACCTTTCCAGGACTGCATGGAGGAAATAATCCTGTTATGTGAAAAGAAGTCCCCATTGAAGCAAATGAGTGAATAGTGGAAAATCTTCAGCAGCAACACAAAAGCTTTCAAGGTGGATGACAGGCATAGCAAAGTTAGTGAGTGTTAGTAACATGTCTTTGATGTCCTTGTATTAAGGTAAGAAATGACTTGAAATTGCTTCCTACTTCTAAGCTTACTTCACTGAGCGAGGAACCTAAGCATACCTTTCTTCTACAGTAATCTGGAATCTTTATAAACTTGCAGATTAAAGTTTGATGCTTAAAAAGAATACTTATAATTTGTGCATTAAAAGAGATTGATTATTAGTAAAAAGTTGTTATGCATTAGGTTAGTATTGTTTTTTTAGTACTTGGGATTAAAAGCAGAGCCTCTGTTAGAGAAGTTCTGCACCTGTTTCTTTGAGACTGAATCTTCCTGTGTGTGTTAACCAGGATGTCCTTCAACTCCTGGGCTTGAATGATCCTCCCACCAAAAGTGACCAGCCATTGGTAGGATGAGGAATATGATCAGCTATTGCAGGGGACTGAGCTAAGGTTCAATGCTAAGACTTGGTGTAGGTCTCAGGAGCGTGAGTAAACCAGATGTTCCATTTTGGAAATAGCGTTCCTGAATTTGAATTCCAATCCCAATAATCTAGACTATTGTCCTAAAGAAGGAGGTGTTAACATTGACTTAGATGGCCTGTAAGGAGAGTATCTTTCATGAAGCTGGAAGTGAGACTAACAGTGGTCTGCTAAACAGAAATTCTGGACTAAGGAAAATGAGGCTAAGGATGGGAGGAATTTGCCACATTATGTTAACTCTCAACAAGAGAATGGATAAGGGATATCATTCCTTTTCCCTGCAAAGTATTGAAGGTGATTTGGCCTTCAAGATGGGCTATTTTTAAGCCCATGGATTGGGAGAAGATAAACTAGCCATACAACGGACAAGGGTCTCATATCTAAAATATACTTGGAACTCAAAAAATTAAATCCCCCAACAACAAATCATCAAAGAAACAACTGCACAAGAAATAAGTGGGCTAAAGACTTAAAGAGAAACTTCTCTGAAGAGGAAAGAAGGATGGCCAATAGACACATGAAGAAATGCTCAACATTCCTCTCCATAAAAGAAATGCAAATCAAAGCAACACTTAGATACCACCTCACTCCAGTTAGAATGGCTAAAATCACGAACTCTAATAACAACAGATGCTGGAGGGGATGCGGACAGAAGGGAATCTTACTGCATTGTTGGTGGGAATGTAAACTTGTTCAACCACTTTGGCAAGTAGTGTGGAGGTTCCTCAAAAGACTCCACATAGAGCTCCCCTATGACCCAGCAATCCCACTTTTGGGCATTTACCCAAATGTTTACAAACAAGACCACACTAAAGTTACCAGCATGACTATGTTTATTGCAATATTATTTACTATAGCTAAGATATGGAACCAAGCCCGATGCCCCTCAGTAGATGAATGGATCAAGAAAATGTGGTATACACACACACACACACACACACACACACACACACACACACACACACACACACACACACGCAATGGAATTCTATGCCTCCATCAGAAAGAATGGCATTGCCCCCATTTGTTAGGAAATGGAAAGGCTTGGAAAAAATTATATTAAGTGAAGTAATCCAGGCCCAGAGAAACATAGGTCCCATGGCTTCCCTTATTTGCAATATCTAGTATATGTCTGAGTTAAGCAGTAAACGTCAGATAAGGTGATGTTAGGGAAATGAAACCTAAAATATATATTCAAATGTTTTTTTTTCTTTCATGCGATTGTTTCTAACATTTATAAGATTATTTCTTTGTTGCTATGTATGTCCCTTCCCCACAGTATAACCCCTGCTTTCACTGTATTTGATGTCGGTATAATTTGTGGAGGGGAAGGGGAAAAACAAATCGTTTAAATAGGGATACAGGTGGACCCATTGCAACAATGAGATGTACAAGTGTTTTGTCGAAAACGAACTTTACAACTTTGTTGGGGGTGCAGGGGGATTTGGTGGAGGGGGCGGGAAAATGAGAAGGAATGGGAAGGTTAAACAGAGGAGGAGGTTACAATGCTTGATAAGAAATGTACTTATTATCTTGTCCATGTAATTGTAACCCCTCTGTACAGTATTTTCACAATAAAAAAAACTAATTAAAAATGGGCTATTTTGACACAAGCGATAGAATGGATTATATGAATTCTCTGGTCTTTCTAACCAGGATACAGGGGGACTCAAAAGGTAGAGAGCAAACTGCAAAAAACCATGTCTCTGCTAGCAGGCTTCCAAATTCACTGTATCCTTAAAATTTGAAACAAATTAGTTAGAACAGAAATCTTTTTTTTACATGTCTCCAATCTAAATGTTTCTTCCTTGGGTTTAGAACACTTCATAAACAAGCAAGAGCTAAGATAACACTGTATGACTCTCTCTTCCCCCAGAATTGCAGTTCTGCAGTGCTAGAACAAAGACTGTGTGTGAGGAAGGGACTGGACATATGTGTTTCTTGGATGAGAAAACTAGAGCTGATAAATTGCAGAGAACAGAGCAGATGTCATTCCTTTTCTTCCTTTCCTTGGGTAAGACTGATTCAACCATGATGCAAGATGCTGAACCAATGAATGAAGAGGGCATGCTGTGCAGCAGGAGGGGTTGCCCATGCCCAGGTGCAGCTGGGAACTTGGAGCTATTGATTCAACCTAAGGAATGTTTTTTTTTCATAAATATTAAGTCCCATTTCAGACTTCAGCACTGTCTGTGGCTGCTGTTCTGGTCTGTTTGTGTCTTGCTCTTTGGCTTTTTCCTTTGGTTACAATAGAAACTGCAGATGAAATGGAGAGTGTTGAGTGTGAGCTCAGCCATTGGGGATTAGCGATGGACTTTCCAGGCATGGGCATGCCTGTGGGATTGGAGCCTGCCTTTGACAAGCAGGGCACAGAGCGGGTTGTGCTGAGTAGAAAATGGAAAAGTCCTCTGATGAGAAAAATGCTCCAGAGAGACAATTAGCTCTAAAATGTATTGTTAACCTTCATGTCCTCAAAAATGCTGGGGGATATTGGAGTAAATGGTTATTTTACTATAGAGATGGTGAACCTTCTGAAAAGATAAAATGGTTTACGTCTGGGTGTAATGTTTTAAGCAATTGACAGCTACTCACAAGTTTGACTATTGATTTATTTCCATACTGATTGTTACTTTTGAGTATCTCTATTTTCCTTAGTAATTTTTTTTCATATTGCCCACATTGGAATAGGTATTTTTTTAACTTGTACTATTATTTCTTTGATTTCATGGTACATTATACATAAAGAAAACAGGGCAGAGGTAAATTAATTTCTTAGGCATGACTATGAATTAATTTCAATAATATGCATTGAGTATTTAAATTCTTCAACATACAATGTATGATCTAGGCTCAGTAGTTTATTCTAGAGGGAGTTTACCTTCATGAGCTAAGACAAAAGACAACTTTATGTTTTGCATCTCTATGCATAATTCCTGTAAAAAGAACTGTCTTTGAAGACTGGAAGGGTATGATTCTTATTTTGATTGGTTTCATAGAAAAATATCTCTACAGGTTGAGAGCCTTCACTTTACATCTAGAAGTTTTCTTGTTCTGTTTATTAGACCTGGAATTCAGCTTCAGGAAACCTTACTTCTTTTATGGGGAGGCAGTCAGTGTTATTTGTTATGATAATTTGTGTGTATTTGTATTTATATATGTGTTTAAATGCATGTACATACATATATATGCATATATGCATAAGTACATACATATGTATGTGTATGTATATATTAAAAATTTAGCTCAGAGTCCCTGGGTAAAGCCCTGGGAAGGGCAGAGAATGGAGCCACATAAAGAAACTACTTAGGTGTTGATGTGATGCAGTTTATGCCAACAGGCTGGTTTCTGAATCATTTTTCTTGTTTCTTTCTGGTAATTCAGGATGTACATGTTTCTAAGAGCAATATAAACAAGGCCTGTCTAGCATGGAGTTTGGTGAACTTGGCCATTGGGCACATACTTTCTGACCTGGGAAAGGTGACATTTGGGTTAGTTTCTACAGAGTATAGAATAATACAATTGGCATAATTTTGAAAGTTCTTTGGGGAGTTGTAATTGAGAGCTACATTTTGATTGACATTCATCTGGGACTGATATTCATCAGCCTCCAGATAGAACTTGGGACATAAAACAGATTAAGTCCTGACTGGATGAAACTCTGTAATCTCCAGGTGATTGTTCTCTTTTCCTCTGCCTTCCCTTTTAACATCTGAAGGGATCTTCAGTACTGTATATGGAGATGAGGTTAAAAAGGAGCATGGCTGCAAAAGTTCTCCCATGTGTTCTGTTCTTCACTTCTTATCTTTTAATATAACATAATAATCCCTTCTATGGAAAGAGAATCTAGCAGTCTTGAGTGCCCATCACTTACTCATCCAATGAGTACTTAGGAAGTACCTCCTGTGTTGTATTCTGATGTCTGCTTTTTAAGGGTATAGCTTTAAGAAATACGACATATCCTGACTTACCTTTGAATACTCAGACTGTACACCACCTGAAATAGAGAAATGTTTTTAATCTCTTCTTCAGTAGTACCCATTTCTTAGTACTGTGGACAAGGATTAAGGAATTTGGTAGCATGGAAAGCACAATAGGCACATGTCGTCTGCAGTTAGATGTTTGCTTATTTCTATTTAAGTAATGTTAAGAATTATATGACATATAGAATGTGGAAAAATTTAAAGAATGGTTTAATAATAGAAAATTTAAAACACATTGACTGTCCTTCCTACAAAATACTTGAGAAAGGAGATATTTTGAATTTCAGATATTGGAACATTTGCATATATGTGATAAGGTAACTTCGTGCTGGGATTAATTCTAAACATAAAATGCATTCATTACTTATATACCTAGACTGAAGATAACTTTATATACTTTTAGTGTGCCTTGATGTTTTTTGTTTTCATTTCCTTTTGTGTTGTACCTGAGGCTTGATCTAAGGAACTGAGCACTTACCTTGAGCTTTTTGCTCAAGGCTAGTGCTCTACTACTTGAGACACAGCTCCATGTCTACATTTTTGTGGTTAATTGGGGATCAGAATCTCAGAGACTTTTCTACCTACACTGGCTCTGAACTGTAGACATCCTTATATCTCAGCTAGCATTACAGGCATGAGCCCATAGCAGCGTGCTCCTATTTTGATGGCCACAGTCACAGGAAGCCCAATGTGGAATCTTCTCACTTGAGACAGCATCACAACACAAGATCCTCAGATTAGAGATGCTCAGCCTGCATCTTACTTCTTAACCCCATTGGTTTGTCTGTAGCATTCCATTTTGAATACCACAGTTCTGAAGAAGTCCATAAAAGCATTTCTCCTCCTTCTCAGGGAGGTATTCCTGGGGTTAAGATCTTTTTAAACTCAAGTTATTTTGTTGTTTGTTAGCTTAGCTTCCTGATGCAAACTTATGCCCCCAACCCCTACCCTTTGAAATAAGAAAGTGGGTTAGGGTAAAGTAGAGACAGGTGTTTATAATGGCTTTTGTGCTGTCATTCTGAAAGGTAGGGGAGGGAAGGTGTAAGATTTTTGGGAAGGTCACAGAACATCAGCACTGGAACCCACCAATGGGAAGTCCTCATGACCAAGCCTCTTCTCCAATCAGAGCTCTCCAGGAAGGCAACCCTTTCCAGTTGTTTGGAAACTTTCTTGTCTCTGGGCAGTCACAAGGACAAAATGTTGGTGTGAGGAAGATGGAGCTCTACAGCTGTAGGAACCAAGTAGGCAAGTTAGTTGGGGGCATTGATTCTCATGACCCCATCTGAAGTCTTACGTGCCATGAGTGTGCACATGCCTGCATGTATTCCCTCTGGGGGAAATAAGAGGGACTCCCCTTTCTCCATGTCAGGGCAAAGGCCTGAGGCCCAGCTGCCAGACTCAGGTGAAGGTTTGCAGGAAGTGCGATTATTCTCCCCTGTTAATTCTATAGAACAATGCCCAGAGACTCTCTTTGTGTGTCTAAGGAAGCTCACCTGTGCCTTGCTTACTCTTTGCAAACTCTGATCACTGGAGCTACTTCACATTTGTTGACAAGGTTTAATTCTTCCTGCTTACTGACTTAAAATTACCTCTAATTGTCTGTGTTCGTATGAAATTCTGTAAAGTTAACTTTCTTCTCTTTGTCTGAAGAGCTACTTTTAGGTCTGTATGCTGTAAATCAGCATGTGATATGTCAACAAACTTTGTCCATACCCACATATTGTGGTCCACTTTCTGCCTATTGATCATGCGTTCCCAGGTCTCACTGAGGAATTGGCAGCAATTTGGGTTACATCTGTTTCCAGAACCAGACTAGCATCCCTTACTCCCTTTTTAATAAATCATGCAATGGCTTTGAAGGCAATGTGTTTGCAATAAGAATTGTTTGCAGAATGTTTGCCCTTCAAACTGATCATGCCCACATGCCCTGGCCATTGTCTATTGGCCATTGTCTATTGACCATTGACATTGGTCATTGTCCCAAATGTCCTTAATATGTTAAGTTTCCCACAGTTCCCCCTCAGTACCCAGCTAAGGAAGGTAATCCCATTACCACCATATTCTACCAATGAGATCAAACAAGCCAGGATTCAAAGCCAGGCCCTCACCACCAGCCTGCATGCCTTGCTCTAAGGGCATACACTTCGCTATTAAGAATAAACACTCGGTGTTTTCTTGTGAGCTGGGGTTCATTGCTATAATCTTAGCTGCTCAGAAAGCTGAGATGTGAGGGATCATGGTTCAAATTCAGCCAAAGTAGTGTGATTTGTTTCCCTTTTTTGTAGGTGGTTGTATTTTCCCACCTCCTGAGCAGATGTCAGGGACTGCATGAGACACCCAATTTGTGGCAGAGCAACCAGTCCCAGGACAGCACCAGTGAAACAGATAGTGGGAACACCACACTTTTAGTTGTGACAGGATAGCAGTTGCTCTGTTTTTGCAATTGGCATAATTATCTTGTGTCTAGAGCAAAGGAAGCATCATGATCTTGAAATATCACAAATTAGTCTAAGCTGGTTCTGTTGAGTTGGTCTGCTTTTCCTGTAGCCATTCCCTTAAGTGTTTGGCAGGGCACTTGAAATGCTAGAATGACTGGGCATCTGTGTGTGGAGTCCTCAGAGACTGTCGTGTATACATGGTCTCTGGTGGCCTCAACACATGGCAGCTCATAACTGCAGGAGCTCAAAGGTGGCAGTGACTAGACCTTCTTCAGACTCAAGCCATAATTCTGTGGCTTGCCCTCAGATGAGACAAGTGAGGCCCATCTAATTCAAGAAGAGGGCCAGTGCCTGTGTGCTTGACTGGAAGCCACCAGTCAGACAGAAGCTGGGGGGTCCTTCAGAAGCTGAGGCTACTTCCAGTCACTGTTGGAGGCAGCGATTGGATGAGAAAGGCACCAAGGGCCTTCAAGAAGGTTCTGAGGAATTCTATTCGTGGATTTCACCTCTGTTGAACCAATAACGTATGGGGGACAGAGCATTCCAAGGCAGAGCCCCCTCCTGTGCTACCATAGGGCCTGGAAAATGGGATGCTATCCTGTCACATTGGTGCCAGTGAACAGCAGGCTCCTGTCAGATCCAACCTATGGTGCGATTTGCAACTGTTCTTCCCTAAGTGCGTTCTCTGGAGACCTCACTCTTCCGCTTGTGTGGTGGTGTCATTCAGCAAGAGTATCTCAAAGTAAGTGTCTGCACCTGCAGGGAAGTTAGGGTTATCTTGCCTTGGCTCCTGAAAGAAAGGCCTTGATATCCTTCACCATCAGGAGAGGTCCCTTTCCAGAACCCTGAGGAACTTTGGGCTGTGCAGTGGCTTCCATTGATTCATGTCCAATCCTTCCCATGTCGCTCAGGCCTCAAATGGTTTCAGAGAAGGTGTCACCATATTAGGGGGTGTAGTGACTATTTTCCTATCAAGCCTGTAGAGAAGGAGATTCCAACTCAGTATGTGCACACAGGATTGTGAATCCAATGGTCACTACACTTGTCACATTGAATTGTCTGTTTGGAGGGACTGTTTTGAGTCTTCCCTGAGCACAGTCTTTCACCAGATACAAAGCATGTATCTGTTGTTGATTTCACGGTTTTGACTGCTATTTCACATTGATTCAGTGTAGCTTCCCTCCACAAAGCCAGGAAGCTGTCACGTTGTTATGTAAGTGAATGACCAAACCAGGCTCGTGGTTTCATAGATGAGTTTGCCAGGTATTTGGTGAGAACGATTTCAGGTTCTCAGGTGAGGTGGATTCTATATGTCATGATGCAGGTAGGGTTTGGGAAATGGGGTACTTGACATGCAGATTTTATTGAGAGTTGCTTAGAGATGGACTGTGAGAAAGTGAAGGGGCTCAGGGTCAGAGCAGTCACTATTGGGCAAATCATGAACATAGATGTGATGGGAATGTGTGTAGCCAGCCCACTTTGGGGTGGTTGTTAGACATTCAAAATGCATAATACCCCTTAGCTGGCTAAGTATTTTAAAGTTAGAAGCACAGGATTTTATGTTTTGGGAGAAAATTGTAACACATGTATTGAACTTTTTAAAAACCAAATTTAGGCTCTTAATTTTGTTTTTAATAAAAATTTCATCCCAGCTACAGGGAAGGGCTAAAATCAGGAGCATTGACCTTTCAGGATAGCATGGGGAAAAAAATTGAAAAGCTGAGGATGGTGGCATGCATCTGGCATCCAAGTGTGGCATGACATGCAAGTAGGAGGATCCCAGAATGTCTGGTCTTGGCATAAAGCATCACACAAAGGGATGTGGCATGGCTACAGTGGTAGAGCACTTGATTATCAAGAATGAAACACTGAGTCAGATGCCAATAATGCCAAAAGTACACAAATTAAGAGAATGAATCTAAATAAACCCCTCATGCCCACTGAATGGCCTTCATGAAATTCAAGGCCACCATTTCCTTCATCATTAGTGATTTTTGAAACACCACATGGGAATATTGGAAGGGCTGTCTGGGTTTTCCTGCTTCCTCTGCTGAGAAACGTGTCCATATGTTTTTAGATTTTAAGAACTACTATGAATTCTTTTTTTTTGGTATTCAGGTAAAGGGTAGGTTTATTCAAGATGGCACCAGGCCATCTTGGCCCTCCACAAGGCTGGGAAAGGCCTGGGAAAGGCCTGGGAAAGAGTTGGGAAAGAGCTGGGAAAGAGAACTGGGAAAGAGAGAGCTGGGAAAGAGAGAGAGTTGGGAAAGAGAGCATCTGGGCCTGGGTTAGGCCTTATCTGGGGTATGGGTGGAAAAAGGTGTGGCCACATCAAATTCAGATGTGACCTCAGTGGATGCAGATGTGACCTCTTCCAGGCGTTCCAGGCACCTAGGTAATGCAGGTACTCAGTGGAGACTTTGCTCTCCATCCAGGAGCAGACCTTACATTCCAGTCTTTTAATAATCATGAAATGGGGCACGGATTCTCTCTGGCTACTTCCTGCTGAACAGGGGCATTGACATTAGGGATAAAAGTCTGAAATTTGG
Organism: Dipodomys merriami; assembly: GCF_024711535.1. NCBI lineage: Eukaryota > Metazoa > Chordata > Mammalia > Rodentia > Heteromyidae > Dipodomys > Dipodomys merriami. Next base: position 32,825 of record NW_027203879.1, on the reverse strand, counting down.
TCCCCTCCCAGAGAAGGCATTGAGCAGCTGCTGTCCCTTGGTGGTGTGAGTCCTTAGATGAACTCTGGAGAGGTATCATGAGGCATTGAAGGGCTGGAAAAAATACTAGAGAGCAAATAAATGGCAAGAGGAAGGACTGAAAATGTTGGTTGAAATGTCTCTAGCTACTTATGATATCTGGCAACTAGGTAGAGGATAAGTCAAGTGACAAAGACAAGAATATAAATTCCTGTTCAGTTAATAGGTAGACAGGTATAGACATTGGATGGGCAGGCTTCTTACTTCTATTGACCTCCCAACTGTGGTTAATTTTGAAAGGGCAGGCACAAAGTAGCTGTTTGACTTCTCCTCTTACACCTATCCATGGTCCCTTGTTCCCCAGACTGGCTGAGTCTAGGTGCTCGTTGCTGGGATGGTTGTCCCAGTTGGTATTCAAGGAGGTTTGAACTCAAGGCCTGGGCACTATCCCTGAGCACTTCTACTCAAGGCTAATGCTCTATCACATTGAGTTAAAGTACCATTTCCAGTGTTTGGCTGGTTAGAGATAAGAGTCTTGAGCCGTGCTTCCAACCTGGCTCTTTTCAGGATAGTTGGGAGATGGAGTCTTAGGGATTTTTCAGCCCAGGCTGCCTTTGAACTGCAATCTTTGCCACAAAGGCCCTTTATTATTTCCAATAAATCAACAAGGAGATCAAATAGAATAGAGAATAGAGCTTACCTGGTCCTTATCAAGAATTGACCAACAAATATTCTGCAATGACTAAACTTGTTAGATGTGATGAAAATTTTAGCACAGATAGGCTCAGTATTTTAAAACCACGTAGTTAGTAGTAGAATACACAACATAAAACAAAAAAGGCAAAACTCAAAACCTGAATTTTTTTTAATTGTGAAAATACTGTACAGAGGGGTTACAATTACATGGGCAAGATACCGAGTACATTTCCTATCAAGCATTGACAACAGTGTGTAGACATCTTTGGTAACAAAGCACATCAGATGGTTGGGCCTCACTTACCAGGGCCTGAAAAAGAGCAACTTGTTAGCAAGATACCTTAGAATAGATGGATGGAGTAGTAAGCTTGGTGGAAGTTGAAGGGTCAGATGGGGCCAAACCCTTAACCCACCATGTGTGGCTTCCCCACTTCCCCAAGAGCCCTCTAGAGAAAAAAGGCCAAGTCCCAAAACCAAGCATCCTAGGCTTCAGAGGTGAGTGGCCTTTTTCAGCTAAAGGCTGTAGGAGCTCTCTGGCATGGTGCCATGTCTGGACAGAGACTGAGCAACTGAGAATTGTAGAGAGTAGTTTCACTCACCAGAGTAGAGAAGTGGTGTGGATGTGGAGAAGAAGGCCAGCAATGGTATCGGTGTGATGTGTCCACAGCAGACAGACCAATTCGCAAAAGGCCATCAGAACTGTGGGTATTCCTCAGAGCAAAAAGGGAAAAACAAGCAAAAAAAGAAAAAAAGAGGAAAAAAACAGAGAGGAATCCCACCTATCCTGAATTTAAGCCCTTTATCCGAGTCACGACACCATTTATGTTAGATTTTTAAAAAGAGGTAGCTGAGTAAGAAGAGCACCACACACTTGGTATTCAGGTAAGGGGTAGGTTTAGTCATTGTTCTGGCTGGCACCAGGCCATCTTGGCCCTCCACGCAGCTGGGAAAGGCCGGGAAAGACCTGGGAAAGAGCTGGGAAAGAGAACTGAGAAAGATCGCTGGGAAAGAGAGCTGGAAAAGAGAGAGAGCTGGGAAAGAGAGAGCTGGGAAAGACAGAGAGTTGGGAAAGAGAGAGCTGGAAAAGAGAGAGTTGGAAAAGTACTATGAATTCTTGAATCATTTCTAGGAAGAGGGATTATGGGAAAGTTTGCAGGTATCAGGTCTTTGTTATGGTAGGCGTGAGGTTTCTACACAGCAAACATAGAGCCTCCATGATTTAAGGAGCCTTTCATTGGGTCTGGTACTCTTTAATTCTGTTGAAATACTTTCCCTTTTTCCTCTTGAAAAATAAGTTCCAAAATAGAGTTTATTTTAACTTCCATCACTAAAAGTTCTTCCTTTTACTCTATGGGCAGTTCACACATGACCAAAATATAAACCAGCTGGTTTTACTGCATCATATACCTTTGCTATGTATCAAATTTTTCATCCTAATCCTCAAATCATGTAATAATTTGCCTATTTATGACTGAATTGTAGTTCCTTTATTAATAAAAGCTAATGGGAAAGGATTGTGTATTTAGTTGATGAATAGACCTACATTTTATTTCCCTGAGATACTGTAGCAGAGTATTAAAAGGAATGTAATATATATATATATATATATATATATATATATATATATATATATATATATATATATATATATTTGGGGGGGTCCCATCGAGGGGCCTGAACCTGGGCCTGAGCACTGTCCCTCAGCTCTTCAGCTCAAAGCTTGTGCTCTACCACTTGAGCCACAGCGCCACTTCTAGCTTTTTTATTTTTGCTTATGGGATCCTGAGGAATCTAACCCAGGGCCTGCAAGGCAAACGCTCTACCACTGAGCCATCTTCCCAGCCTGGTATGTAATATTTTATTGATAAGTCTATCCCTTAAAATGAATATATTTTGGGGCTGGGAAGGTGGCTCAGTGGTAGAGCGCTTGCCTTGCATGCCTGAGGCCATGGGTTTGATTCCTCAGCACCATATAAGCAAAAAGAAAAAAGCCAGAAGTGGCACTGTGGCTCAAGTGGTAGAGCGCCAGCCTTGAGCTGAAGAGCTGAGGGACAGCGCCTAGGCCCAGAGTTCAGGCCCCACGATGGGACCCCCCTCAAAAAAAGTAATATATTTTAGGATGTCATTATTTTAATGTGAATTATGTAAATGTTGATAATATGCTGTTGGTTATACATTTAGTTTTCAAGAGTTTCACTTAATTGCTTTTTTTGCCCACATATAGTACAAGTCTATTTGCAATTGTTTTTTAATGGCACTAATAGTATAGTTTATATAGAGAAAATAGAGTTATTTTAGGACCCTATGATTGGTTATAGTATTAATAACACAATTAATTTGAAGTATCAATATTTCTCACCAATTACTGACTCTTAATGAGGTTGCGTGTGGAGTTTTGGAGTGCAAATGAGATGGTGGATGTATAGAGTTGTAAGGAAGTGTTTAGGGACCATTAAAAGGCATTGGGTGACCCCAAAGTGTAGGTCCCTGGTCTTCTGTGAGTAACTAGCTCTAGGAAGGTCTCAGGAGAGATCTGCATTGCTTGAGACACATTGTGCTCCTGATATGCATACCCCTGGCCCACCTAGATATGTCCTTTCTGGAGGCCTGGCTCTCTTGTGACTTTATCTATGAAGCACCCAGCCCTCATGGGGGATTTGATATTTCAGTAGCTCTTAAAGCCTAGGCAGAATAGAAGACAGAGCTAACGTCTCCCAGTTCCCAGGTCTTGCTTTGAATGGATGGATGGAAAATAGGGGAGATATGAAGCTGTAGGTCAAGCAGGAGTGGCTCAGGTCATGTGCCAGAATCCCAGATGTTCCTTGTAATTGTAGAAGACTCCTATAGCTTCTACAGTGCAGTGCAGGGCAATGAATATTGGCATTGAAGGCAGGGACAACATCAGGTACCAGATGTGTCTCCTTTAAACATGTCCAGGCCTCAGCCTGCATTTCCTCCTCTGAGAAATTGGGATGGTTTTCTTTCATGATGGTCTTGCTTTGTGTCTATGAGATCCACTTGGAAATCTTGCTGAGAAGGTGATGCTGTGATTCCCTCATCTGGGCAAGGAAGGCAGGAGGAAGAGAAGAGAGTGTGAGAAACAGAATCCTTCTCTAAGCTTGTCCTAAGGAGGTCTGACTATGTGGTAGATAGTGCTTCCAATCTGGCTTTGTGTCAGAGCCTCTGCTACCTGCCTCTGGCTTTACTGGATGGCACCCTTGGTTGCAGAGAGTATGGGCTCGGCTTGAATGTTCCTTGTCTCTTGTGTGTTGGTATACTAACCCGGCATCCTGATTGACGGCTGAGAACCCTATCTCACTTGGGGGTAAACTTATCTCCAAGAAGCTCCAGACCAGTCACCCCTCTGGGCATTTGATTTACTAGGGAACTAAAGCCTGAGCATAGCATGCACACATTAGGGTGCCTGACAAACTCATCAGCCCTTTAGTGCTCATTTGTGCATACTTGTTGATGTGGTGCCTGGAGCCTACAAGTCCAGCTTCCTTGTTACCCTGGAGCATTGAGGACTTCAGAGTGAGTACTCAGTGAGTACCTAATGGCGCCCAGTACAGAACTGCTCTGTGTACTCACAGTAGTAGACATAGTGCTCAATTACTGTAGGTGATTCATAAGTGAGTTAAGAGGGCACATGGAAGAAGGATTGGTTAGCTTGAGTTCATACCAAAAATAGATGAGAAATATTTAGGTCTTCACAGGAAGGTGATATTGGTTCTGAATATTGGGGGATGAGATATTCTTTGGTGGTCTCTGGGAAGAGTCTGAGGCCCTGGCAAGCTGTGCACTATTCTATTTGGTTCCTTGGTGCCAAATTGCCTGTCTAATACTAAACGGTTCCTGTTAGCTCCAATCAGATCCTATTATACGAGTGCAATTTGAGTTCCAGCATCAAAAGCTCCTTGTTCAGTTAGCCGAGCTCTTTGAGTTAGTTAGTAAATATGTCTTTTGTGTGAAGCCTGCATGCTTGTCGTGGAAGAAAGTGCTGAAACATCAAATTATTTATGAAGCCTGTTTTCTTTGCTTACTCATAAAGGGATATATAGCAGTTTTGAAGCCACAGTATTGGCCGGAAAGGAGGAATAATGGCTCATTGTCTTCTCTAGTTCTGAAGGATCACTGTTCCCATGGGGCTCTAAAACAGAGCTAGCTGTGGGTGTGATGGGTTTAATCAAAACTGCTACAAAGACTTTACAAATAGGGCACAAACTCTTGAGAGTGTTTGCATAGATATGAGTCTTTTTTGTATTCATATAAGTAAATCAGTAGTACATTCCTCAGAATAAATACAATTTGTGCATTGTAGAAAATGTGTGTAATAGAGATAAAGAATGATGAAAAACTAATTCCAGGGGTTCCGGGAAGATGGCGGAGGAGAAGCTGGAATCTGAACAAGCTCTTGCATAGAAAGCAGTTTTAGAGTTCCAGTGAACAGTCCTAAGCCAGAGAATCACACCAAGTGTGCCATCACAGGACAGAGAGTTAGACAAGAGAGGGGAAGCCAAGGAAACACATCAGCTGCCACTGCGGCGGCAGGGTCGCGGCGGCGACCACCTCAGCGGAGTCATACCTGAGACACAGAGAGTCCGGGATGAAGGAGCCAGACGCAGCAGACGAGCGGATTCTACTCAACACCAACAAGAACCGACAAGGAGCGGAAATCTTCATCCTGCTGTTTGCAGACCAGAGACGACCCAGGATCCAAGACTCGGCGTGAGTACAAACCCGACGTCCTCACTCCTTCTCAGGGAGCAGAGGAGGGAAGGCCACCCCTCCCCCCCCCAGCACCGGTGATCTCCATCTTGGATACCGACAAAGCTCGGAGGAGCTGCTAGCTCCAGCTCAGGCCTTGGAATAAAACGAGTCATTTAGCAGGTCACAAGAACTTAACGGCGAAGTGACCTGCCAGACTCAGCTCCATCCAGGGAAAAGTCACCCAGCTCAAGCACCAGCCATTGGAGTGCCTTGCCTCACTGGGTAACCAGAGCCAGAGGCTGCCCCTCCCTCTAGCAGTCTCAACAATCAATTGAAAAACAGAAACCCTGAGAATGGCTCCAGGCTGGGCGCTGTGAGCTTTATCACAAAATAGCCCCAGGGAAAAGCTACTGTTTGTTGAAAGGCCTCAACTCTACCCAGAACCTAGCCTCATCACCTCATCCCCCTCTTTTGTGATTCTCAAAGCAGATCACCCTCCCAGAAAACTAACCTGGGAGGGGGATCTCAAAATCTTGGGTAAAGCAGAGCATTATTCTGCCTCTTCCAACCAACCAAATTAAGAAACCAATCAAGCCACAGGACCTCAAGCTGACCAGAAACTCCAACAAGAGACTGGTTACAGACAAAAGGGAGATACAGGATTCTTCCCACTCCTCCCCCCCCAAAAAAAAAAATCAAAAGACTTTTTTTTCTTTTTTTTTCTTCTTCTTCTTTTCTTTTTTTTGCTTGTTTTTTGTTTTTTGTTACCATATATATATATATATATATATATATATATATATATATAAATTTTTTCCCTTCTAAAACTTTTATTAATCTTTAATTTTTGCCTCTTCTGAAAAAATAATTGTTTTCCAGTAACTTTTTTTTTTCTCATCTTATAATTTTTATTTTAGGAATATGTGAATGAGCGTTTTCCTTTCTTTTCTTGTCTTCTTTCTCTTTTTCTTTCTTTCTTAATTATCTTTTTGTTTTTTGTCTAGCTCTACTGAACTTCTGATCTTTTCTTCTCCCTTTCCCTTCCTTAAAGTTTTTCACATCTCCTCTATGTCCCTCCCCTTCTCTGAACATATTCACATTCCTCTCTAAATAGACGGTCTTTTAACCTCTACAATAACATTAATTTTTACGTTTCTATTTTTTTTCTGGTCTCTCTTCATTCCTCTTTCCGTCTCTTCTTTTTCTCTCTCTCTCTACTTGCATCCTACCCAACCCATTTCCTGCATTGTGATTAGGACATAGTTAACTCTCCCTGTGCCTCCCCACACCAATCTATTCCTATTTTTTACCCACATCTCTCCCTAATCCTAATAATTTCTGGTTTTCCAAATTCTTTTCTGTGGTTCGAAGTCCTTTAACTTATAGTTGTTTGATGTTGAATAGATGTATCTGTTGAACTAGATTGTATCTGTAGACTATTGACTGTACAAACGCAAACTTTGGTTGATGGTTGCCTTAAGATAGTGTTCTAGCACAAAACTGGTGCAATCTTCATCTCAAATGGGCTGAGTAAGCCGGAAAAACACAAGAAAAATGGCAAATTCGGGTATCTCAATTCCCAATCTTGATAATCAGGGATTAGAACAGATAAAGAATAATCCAGAGGAGAGTTCCCAAATAGCTCTACAAACACTAATAGCAAACATGATAAATGAGAAGTTTGACAATGTACAAAGGACTCTGTATGAGCGTGATAGGGAGAGAGAGGAGGCATCCCAGAAGTTTATACAGGAATATCACAAGCGTGAGGAAGCTACTCAAAAACTGATACAGGATTTGCGTGAACAACTTGAGAATACTCAAAGAGAAAGGGAGGAATGGCGTGAGCAGGCAGAGAACACTCAAAGAGAACTGCAGGAATCCCACGAACGGGAAGAAAGAGAACTGCAGGAATCCCACAGACGGGAGGAAGCTAATCAAAGAGTAATTCAGGAATTGAGAGACCAGGTAGAGAATACACAAAGATCACTAAAGGCATTCATGGAATCCATTAACAAAGAGCTGAAGGAAGTCAGGGAGACCACAAAGGGAATGCTGAATGGAACCCAACAGAAGGAATGGGAGTCCAAAGAAACCATAACCAATCAACTAAGTGATTTGAGAACAAACACTGAACACCAAATTAAGGAAGTAAAGAAATTCATACAAGACCTAAAACAGAGCTTCAACAAAGAACTTGAAGCCATCAAAGCTGACCAATTAGAAGGAAAAGAGATAAAAAACAAAGTAGAGAGTCTTGACAGCAGGTTAGACCATGCAGAAGATCGAATGTCAGGGATTGAAGACAGCCTAGATATTATAGAGAAAGAACATACAACCATCCAAGACAAGTCCAAGAAATATGATAGGTCTATCCAACACCTGGAAGACACCATCAGAAGGCCCAATCTAAGGATAATGGGTGTAGAGGAGCACCTAGAAACAGAAGTTAATGGTCTAGGAAATTTGTTTAACAGGATCCTAGCAGAGAACTTCCCAAACATACAAAAAGATAGGAATATTCAGATACAAGAAGCTTTTAGAACCCCAAATAGACCAGACCAGAATAGGACATCCCACCGTCACAGTATAATCCACACAGGATCAACCCAGACCAAGGAAAAGATCCTTAAAGCTGTCAAGGAGAAAAGGTTAATCACCTATAAAGGGAAAACAATTAGAATTACCTCAGATTTCTCAGCAGAGACAATCAAAGCAAGAAGAGCCTGGAATGACGTATGCCATGCCCTAAAAACAAACAACTATCAACGAAGAATACTGTACCCAGCTAAACTCTCCTTCATAACTGAAGGCCAAATAAAAAAACTTCCACAGCAAAGAAAAATTGAAACAATACATCTCCACCAAACCAGCCCTACAAAAGATTCTTAAAGATGTCCTACACATAGAAAACCAACAAGACCCCAACAAAGGCCAAGAAACTGCACCAAAAATGAGAATCCAAGAACCTTAGGAAGAACCCAGTTTTCACAGCCCCCAAGAAGGTGGATAACATGGCAGGAACTCCCAAATACCTCTCAGTCCTATCTCTTAATGTTAACGGACTGAACTCTCCAATTAAGCGACATAGACTGTCTTGTTGGATTTAAAAACACGACCCTTCTATCTGCTGCCTGCAGGAGTCACATCTTGCCCATAAAAACAAACACATTTTCAATGTTAAAGGCTGGAACAAAATCTACCAAGCAAACGGCCCTCATAAACAGGCGGGAGTTGCAATCCTAATATCAGATAAAATAGACTTCAAATTAAAATTCGTGAGAAGAGATAAAGAAGGTCGCTACATACTAATTAAAGGATCTCTCCTTCAGGAGGATATTACAATTCTAAATATCTATTCGCCAAACAATGGAGCACCCAAATTTATCAAAGAAACACTACTTTCCCTCAAATCCCATATAGATCCAAAGACATTAATTGTTGGGGATTTTAACACACCACTCTCCCCACTAGATAGATCAACTCGGCAAAAACTCAACAGAGAAACCGCAGATCTAAACAGCTACATAGATCAACTAGACTTAACAGACATTTACCGAACATTTCACCCAGCAGCATCAGAATACACGTTCTTCTCAGCAGCACATGGAACGTTTTCTAAAATACACCACATTTTAGGCCACAAAGCAAACTTCTCTAAATTCAGAAACATTGAACTTATACCTTGCATTCTCTCTGACCACAATGGAATAAAATAACAACTCAACACCAAAAGCCACCAAAGAAAGTCCGGTATCACATGGAGGCTGAACAACACACTGCTGAATCATGAGTGGGTCATGGAAGAGATTAGAAAGGAAATTCAAATGTTCATGCTATTCAACAAAAATGAACACACAAATTACCAGCTCCTCTGGGACACAGCAAAGGCAGTATTCAGAGGCAAGTTTATAGCTCTGAGCTCCTACATCAACAAATTGGAGAGATCTGAAACTAACAATTTAATGACACATCTAAACCTCCTTGAAAAAGAGCAGCAAGATAAACCCCAATCCAGTAGACGGAAAGAAATAATCAAAATTAAATCAGAATTAAATGAATTAGAATCCAAAAAAACTATAGAAAAAATCAACAAAACAAAGAGTTGGTTCTTCGAAAAACTTAACAAAATTGACAGACCCTTAGCAAACCTTATCAGAAAAAGGAGAGAACACACCCAAATTAATAAACTCAGAGATGAGAATGGAAACATCACCACGGAAACAACCAAGATTCAGAACATTATAAGGGAATACTTCTCAAAACTTTATGCTAATAACTTTGAGAACTTGACAGAAATGGACTTTTCCTAGCAAATATTGACATGCCAAAACTAAACCAAGATGAGTTAAACCAGCTTAACAGGCCCATATCAAGCATTGAAATAGAAACAGCAATAAGAGACCTCCCAGCTAAGAAAAGTCCAGGACCAGATGGTTTTACAGCGGAATTTTACAAGGCCTTCAAAGCAGAGCTCACACCAATACTCCTCCAACTCTTCAATGAAATTGAAAGAGAAAGCTCACTACCGAACACATTCTATGAAGCCATCATAACCCTCATCCCAAAACCAGGCAGGGACTCATCAAAGAAAGAGAACTATAGACCCATTTCTTTGATGAACATTGATGCAAAACTTGTCAACAAAATTTTGGCCAATCGACTTCAACAATTCATCCAAAAAATCATACACCATGATCAAACAGGATTCATTTCAGGGATGCAAAGCTGGTTCAATATACGCAAATCAATTAATATTATTCATCACATCAACAGGAGCAAGAATAAGAACCACATGGTTATCTCAATAGATGCAGAAAAAGCATTTGACAAGATCCAACACCCCTTTATGATGAAGGTTCTGGAAAAATTAGGAATCCATGGATCATTCCTCAATACAATAAAGGCTGTATATGACAAACCTACAGCCAGCATTATACTCAATGGTGAAAAACTAAAGCCATTTCCTCTTAACTAAGGAACAAGACAAGGATGCCCACTCTCTCCACTTCTCTTCAATCTAGTATTAGAATGCCTAACTACAGCAATAAGACAAGATGCAGACATAAAGGGGATCCAAATAGGGAAAGAAGAAATAAAACTCTCCCTCTTTGCAGATGACATGATCTTGTATTTAAAGAATCCCATAGACTCCACTCCCAAATTACTCAAGCTGATTCAAAACTTTGGCAAAGTAGCAGGTTATAAAATTAACCCCCCAAAATCAATGGCTTTTCTATATGCCAACAATGAGAAAAGTGTGGCTGAAATTAGGAAAGCAACTCCATTTGTAATAGCCCCACAAAAAATAAAATACTTAGGAATTAACTTAACCAAAGAAGTGAAGGACCTCTATGATGAAAACTTTAAAATCTTGAAAAAGGAAATCAACACAGAACTTAAAAAATGGCAAAACCTCTCATGCTCCTGGATTGGCAAGATTAACATCGTGAAAATGGCAATACTTCCCAAGGCTATCTACAAATTCAACGGGATACCTATCAAAATTCCACCCTCATTCTTCAAGGAAATAGAAGAGGCAATCCCAAAATTCGTATGGAACAATAGAAGACCCCGAATAGCAAAAACGCTCCTCAACGGAAAGAACACTGCTGGAGGAATATCAATACCAAATTTCAAACTCTACTATGAAGCCATAGTAATCAAAACAGCTTGGTATTGGCATAAGAACAGACCTCAGGACCAATGGAATAAAATTGAAAACCCAGAAATGAACCTACAGACCTATAGCCATCTAATCTTCGATAAGGAAGCTAAAACAATAGAATGGAAGAAAGACAGCCTCTTCAGTAAATGGTGCTGGCAAAATTGGTTAACTACATGTAGAAAACTAAAGCTAGATCCTTATAGAAAGCCCACCGTTTGGGAGAAGATCTTTACTAGCCATACAACAGACAAGGGTCTCATATCTAAAATATACTTGGAACTCAAAAAATTAAACTACCCAACAATAAATCCTCAAAGAAACAACTGCCCAATAAATAAGTGGGCGAAAGACTTAAAGAGAAGCTTCTCTGAAGAAGAAAGAAGGATGGCCAATAGACACATGAAGAAATGTTCAACATCCCTAGCCATAAAAGAAATGCAAATCAAAACAACATTGAGATATCACCTCACTCCAGTTAGAACAGCAAAAATCAAGAACTCTAACAACAACAGATGCTGGAGGGGATGTGGACAGAAAGGAACCTTACTTCATTGTTGGTGGGAATGTAAACTTGTTCAACCACTTTGGAAAGCAGTATGGAGGTTCCTCAAAAGTCTTCACATAGATCTCCCCTATGATCCAGCAATCGCACTTTTGGGCATTTACCCAAATTTATACAAACAAGACCACACTAAAGCTACCAGCATAACTATGTTTATTGCAGCATTATTTACCATAGCTAAGATATGGAACCAACCCAGTTGCCCCTCAGTAGATGAATGGATCAAGAAAATGTGGTATATATACACAATGGAATTCTATGCCTCCATCAGAAAGAATGACATTTCCCCATTTGTTAGGAAATGGAAGGGTTTGGAAAAAATTATATTAAGTGAAGTAAGCCAGGCCCAAAGAAGCATAGGTCCCATGGTTTCCCTTATTTGCAATATCTAGTATAGGTATGAGTCAAGCGGAAAAGGTCAGATAATGTGATGTTAGGAAAATGAACCCTTAAATATGTATTTCAATGTTTTCGTTTCTTTCATGCATGTGTTTCTAACGCATTTATAAGATTATTTCTTTGTTGCTTTGTATGTCCCTCCCCCACAGTGTAACCCCCGCTTTCACTTTATTTGATGTCAGTATAACATGTGGAGGAGATGGGGACAAACAAGTCGTTTAAGGATTCAGGTGGACCTGTTGCAACAATGAGAAGTACAAAATGTCATGTGAAAACCAACTTTACAATGTCGGTGTGTGGGGGGGAGGGGGGTATAATTGGGTGGGGGGAGGGGGGAGGCTGGGAAGGGAGGTGAAGGGTAAACAAAGGAGGAGGCTGCAATGCTTGGTAAGAAATGTATGCATTATCCTGCCCATGTAATTGTAACCCCTCTGTACAGTATGTTCTCAAATAAAAAAAAAATTAAATTAAAAAAAAAAAGAAAATGCAAAAAAAAAAACCCCCAAAAAAACTAATTCCATATCTCAGCAGAAAGAATGGAACACTACCAACACCTTAATGTACAATGTTTTAAATGTCTCTAAGCATGTGTGTCTATCTTACCTTTAGCATAGACCTACTAACACTTTTAAAAGAAGGGCATTAAAAGTGTATTTTCTTTTTATTTTCATCACAGCCACTGTCTCTCTCTGGTTCACCAGGTTGCCCATTGACTTGACAACTCTCCCATAGTCTTAGCTGATCTGTTGTCATCACCCTTCCAATAAGAAATATTCTTAGCCTTACTAAGAGCACATAACTTGTGGGGGTGAGGTTATCACAGGAGTTACAGCTCTGTGGCACTTAGAGTAGGGTTTCTAAGTAGTCCCAGGACAGGAGTTGGAATGGCTCTGTCACTTAGGAAATACCAGGTTTCTCTGAGTCCTTGGTGGAATGCTATTGGATAGGCCCCTTTATGGCTTACCCTAAGTTTTTAGGACAGTCAGGACTGAGTTGTGCTATGTTTCCAGCTCTGTCACTTGTCACTTTGTGGGTCATTGAAGATGCTTTTCACTGCTTGCAGATGGCTCCAGTGATGTTTATAGAAACAGTTTCATCAGAACATGCAGTATTTGGGAAATAGCATGGGAAATGCTTGGCTCTGTGGACCTTCTTGTCAGTGTGGGGAAGTAAAATTACACAAGAAGGGACCAGAAAAAATTGTGTCTTCTCCTGATTTTAAGAAAACCTAGAGTTTTTTTCTCTTTGCCTCTCATAATGAGTGTCAAAAAGTTCCATCTTGTTGCTGCTACAAAAGAATATTTGCTCAGTGTCCAGGTTCTCACATCCAGCCACTCCAGAAGGGGGAGATGAGTGTGTTCTTGAAGTCTGCCGAGGACTCCATTCTTAGTTGGAGTCCAAGACCCAGGTACCACCTGTTCATCTTGACAAGTTAAAGGCATGAGAGTCTGTGGCTCACCTCACCTCTCCCCTGCAGGACTTGGGCAGGAAATGTGAGGCTCAGCTACTTTGCCAATAACTGGCATATACCCAGATACTTCCAGTGTCATAAAAAGGAACAGGATTTTCCCTGTGTCCTTTTACTTCTCTGATAGAAAAGAAGTAATGATTAATTTGTTTAATGCTGGTGATATTCAGCTATTGTGATACCAAGCGGTATATCTTTGAAGTTTGAGTCTGAAATGTTCCCTAAAGGCCCATGTGTTACAGACTTTGTGGCCACCCCATGATGAAGCTGGCAGAACATTCAGCTGTGTGCAGTGATCACCTCATAATTTTGTATTATGCCTGTCATCCCATTAATTGGGAAGCATATTAAGATTATAGGGAGGCATGAGTCAAGTGTTAGAGTGGCCTTCCAGCAATCATAGAGCTCTGAGTTCAATCCCTAGGACTTCAAGCAACCATTCAGAAACACACCCCATGCTATGGTAGAGCCAACCTTTTTATTCCACAGCTGAGGTGACCAGCTCCCAGTCTTGTCTACCTTCCTTCCTGCCTCCCTCCCTCTTTCCCCTTCCCTCGCTACCTCTCTTTCTTTCCTTCCTTCCTTCCTCTCTCTCTTTCTCTCTCTCCCTATCTTCTTCCTTCCTTCCTTTCTTTCTTGTTTTTGACCTTATAGAAACTCTTGCCTTGTAATCTGTGTTTACTTCATGTTTGTCTTCTGAGTGTGAAGATAGTTTTTCTCCCAAATGCTACAGCAGGTAATCATTTAATATTTTATGTGTTTCCCATCTGCATATTTGTTTGCTTGTTTATCTTGTTTACGTTTGAACTCAAGACTAGTTTGCTGGGCACATGCTCACACAGCCACTTGAGACACATCTCTACTCTTTTTAGCTTCAGTTATATTTTATATAGGACCTCATGTTTTTTGTCTTAACTAGGCAGAACCAACATCCTCCTGTCCACAGCTTCCTGGAGTTTGAGATGGGATACATGCACAATCATCCCCAGTTTATTGAGATGATGTTTCAATTTTTTGTGCAAGATGGCCTCCAACTTTGATCATCTTGATCTCCACCTTCTGAGTAGCTGGGATTTGGGGGGACAGACATGCACCATCCCATCCTTGGCTTTGAAAAACTTCATTTTATGTGTTTATTGTCTGTTTCTGGGGGCATTTTCCCCCACCGTGCCTCTTTCTTAATGAATAGAGATGTTATTCATTTTGTTCTCTGGTTAGGTTCATGTAAGATGTCAGCAAACTTTTTTGTGTGTGGCAGTCTTGGGGTAGAACTCAGGACCTGAGTACTATCCATGAACTTTTTTGTTCTAGGCTAGTACTCTACCACTTGAGCCATACCCCCACTTCTGGATTATTGGTGGTTAATTGAAGATAAGATTCTCATGGACTTTTTTGTCAATGCTAGCTTTGAACCATGATCCTCACGTTTCAGCCACCTGAGTAACTAGGATTATATGCATGAACCATCAGTGTCCAGGTGTCAGCAGACATTTTTAAGGGGGAATGAACAAATGGGTAGTATTTCATTTTCACCTGTGTGTAGGTGTTTAATATTGGTCTGATTTTTTTTTGCTTAGCTTTTCCTTGGGTGGAGTTAAAAGTTTCTGCTTTTCAACAAAAGATATTAATGTCTACTGAAGGAATAAGAGCTATATCTTAGAGAGACCATCCATATTCTTTTTGAATAAATGCTTATCTATGACAATCTGGATATGCATATTTCCTGGCAGGTTTTAGAAGCTCAGAATCTTCAGCATTTCAGCTTACCACAGACTCTAAATTATTTCATTCAGGTCTCCTGTTTCTAGGATTTCTGAAATTTTGAATTCTCTCCTTTCTTAGAAATTACAAAATAGGTAATTCTGTTATGCATTTCCTTTGATTTTACTGGGACTTTAGAGTGGTCTTCGATAAATAAATGGGTGAATAAACAAACTTTCTGTGATCTAACAACATACTTCTGGTGATAAGCTGAAAGTATTACATTCATTTTTCCTAATGATCTCATTCTTCTCTGTTCAAATTGTTGTCAGTCACTGATCAATGTTGCATATAAATTGAGGTCTCAAAAGCAAAATAATCCATAGCCTTCAAAATGGATACAGTCCCGTAATTATGAAGAACAACTACCTTCAAAGACCTCTTGTTATTAGAGATGTGCCTTATAAACCCACTGAGGGAATCTTTGGAGTGAATTTTGTAAGTTTCCTAAGGGCAGGATTATGTTCATACAATTCTGAGCACTTTCTGAGTGTTTTGTTATGTTGGCTTTTTGTCTTTCTTCTCTCAATGTCAAGTCTTAACATGTAAGTACTCAGTAGTACAGTTAATCAGGAGTGCAGCAGACTTGGTTTACAAAGAGGTGACTCCCAGTCACTTGTTTGTACAACTTCCTTCTCATTGGACCCTCTATGGGCTCTTATTAAGACCTTCAATATTGGGAAAAGGGAGGAGGACTGAAAGGGGATAGGCTTGACTCAATTGTCAATAGGTGAGGACTGTTTATTGAGGAACACCAAGGGGCACAGACCTTCCTACAGTTTGGAGGTTGTGGGTAGGAGCTGGGCTTTTCATCTGAGCAAGGAGGCAGAGATGAATGAAAGGGCCTAGTCTAGTGAATTGTGCCTTTCAAATGAGCTCATGTGGGATGTTCACAGCTGGGTTCAGGCACATCAAACAAACATACCTGGGAATTTGTCTGGCATCTGTATGGACCTGGGACAATAGGGTGGGAGTCAATCCTTCACTCTACATCTGATACTGTTGCCTTTGGTAGTCCTGTGACAGAACACCTTTTGACACCTGAATTCTTTCCTGTTCTCTTCACATTTTCTGTCTTATTGCTTAAAGACAAGCTATAAAATACTATTTCCTACTCCTGTGATTATTGAGCTTATGAATTGTCAATGAGCCCTTATACACACGGGATGAAGTAAATTTCTTCCCTGTGGCTTCTGGGCCCGGTTTGGCTAAGGTTAGCCTTTACATACACACTCACACACACACACACACACACACACACACACACACACACACACACACACAAGCACACACACACGCACGCGTGCGCGTGCACACACACACACACACACTCACACACACACACGCACACACATGCACACATCTTCAGACTCTCATTGTTTCTAGGCTTTCTCCACGGTATTCATTGTCCCAATCAGAATTACTTAAATACTGAAAATTGGACCCTATTAATAATTATTCTGGGACAATGGCACAAGTTGGTTGGACTCAGAGAACAGGAACACATGATCATTTTAGGTATATCTCACTCTTGTTCCCTTTTCTTTCTTTTCCCATTCTTTTCTATTTAGTTCAGCTCAAGACTCTCTTGTCCTTAGTGGCTTATTGCTAGGAAGCTTCTCTGAATGAAGTCTGAGTTTACTAGGTCAAAATGATGAGGCTCTATGTCAGAAGCCATTTTGTTCTTCAGCTCAGTGTTTAACTACTGGGGTAACATTTTGGAGTGTGGGTTCTATAGCAGACTGTGTCCTGGCTATTAGTAGCAAGAATTAGACCACAGAGGGCTCAATGTCACTAAATTGTCTGTGTTTGTTGTACATATATGTCTTACATTTGCCATTCTTTTTGGCTTTTCAAGTCCCCTATTCTTAGAGAAGATCAACATTTTAAAGCAGTACCTATTTAAGATAAAAGCCATTTTATTAATGTTAATGATTAGCATATCTAGTCACTTAGCTATCTTCTTATATCTTTTACAAAAAACTGTTGAAGATTCACACCTCTTATTTAAACTTGTGTAAAGGGATTAAAGGATTAATATTAATACCTTAAGAAGTATTTGATAAGCTATAAAATAGTATCCACATGTTAGTCCTTATGTTCTGTTTCAAATAGTAAAATTTAAATCTTGACCAATAATGCTATATATCAAGTTGTATAACACTCTCAAAGAAGCTCAGCACTTATATAAGGAATCTACTCTCAAACATGGATTTTTAAATTCTTTGTTTTATATTTCTAGATCTATGTTTTCATTGCTTATACCAGTACTAGTTAAATATGTTTTATGGTCATTCTTTTAAATCATGGTTTGGCATTTTGCTCTCTGGAAAGTGTTTGATGATAAAGATACACTTTAATTTTAACATCAACAAATCTGTGCCTGTTTCGTTTTCTACACAATTGAAATGTCTGGTAAAGGCTTTTCAGTTTTCCTTTGAATCAGAGTTCAGGAAGGGATCATTTAGACTCTTGCCTGGCAAAGATATCAGCAGTGACAATGGGCAGTGTTCCTAATGATGGCTACCATGGCAGATGAGGGTGGCAGCTCCAGCTGAGGTGTCTGCCCCTGGCACTGTGCAATCGGTTGCTTCTTGACACCAGTTCTGCAGATGTGGAGACTCATTCTTGGTGTTGTGCCTCTGCACCAAGAATATTCTTGGTGTGTTCTCTGGCTTTCCTGGATGTTTAGAGATGTTTGCATACATATTATAAAAAAAATTTAGCCGAGC
The DNA here is from genome assembly GCF_024711535.1 of Dipodomys merriami. Taxonomy (NCBI): domain Eukaryota; kingdom Metazoa; phylum Chordata; class Mammalia; order Rodentia; family Heteromyidae; genus Dipodomys; species Dipodomys merriami. Next base: position 14,811 of record NW_027203879.1, on the reverse strand, counting down.
AGAAGTAGAGAAAAATTATATAAGGAATATTTACCTATCAGCAGGCACATTTAAAAATTGTGCAAATTTTATTTTTTTCTTTCTTATCCACTTTACTGTTGCTATTAAAGAATTTAATTAAATTTAATTAAAGAATTCACTCCTAACACTTCAGTATAAGTCTCCAAGAAATAAGGACGTTTTCTTTATAAGTTTACTATTCTTCATCTTTTCTATTAAGTTAATAGCAGTTCTTTAATATTCTCATTTAAGCCTGTATTTCCTCGATTTTCTAAAAAAAAAAACCAAACAAACCTCTGCCTTTTTGTGTGTGTGATATTGGAGACAGAACTCAGGGCCTTGTGCTCCTAGTGTTCCTCCACTAGAGTAATTCTTCCAAATGTGCTCATTTCTCACCTGAGGTCTTGCAAACATTTCTGCCTAGGCTGGTCCCAAACATGTGGTTTGCACAGGAAGTAGAAATAGCCATGAGGAAAGACACATGTGGATGTGTTGTTGTGTATATAGCTATTGACGGTAAAATATTCTTACACAGAGGCATCCCCCTCTAGAGTCTAATCACCAAATGTAGACTTGTACATGGTATTTGTAAGCAAATTTAGATGGGGAGAGAGATAGTGGTATGGAATAAATTTCTAGGAAGAAGTAATTCTGCAAAGGGCATGTTCAGTGAAGTGAACAACCTAAGAAAATTAGAGATTTGTGACAGTTTCTCAGCAATTGCAGGCTGTGAAGGAAATGGCCCAGCAAGGTAAGTGTGCTTACAGAAGCTAAAGGCCAAGCTACTTTGAACAATGACTGGTTTGGTTTGTCACCAGAATGTTCCTGCAGGGCTTATTTCAGATTGCTCAGTCTCAGGTCAGCCATGCTAGGCTCTTTGCTATCAGTATACTAGTTTCATTGTGTGCCATAACAAAAACACTTTCTTTGATGCTTATCATGATCAGGACAATTGTGAGGGCCATAAGGTTTCAGACTATGACAATAAATGTATTCATTCATTCAGTCATTCATTTTTGATGTTTCAGTGTTGTTCTGCCATAGGTCTTGCTGTGCCAGCCACAGTTGAGTCATACGTCCAAGCTTCCTACCAACACCTGAATGAAAGTATTACAGGTGTGTATCCATCTGTTTATCTTCTATGTTGTATGGTTTCCAACCTTGAATTGATTATTCAAAGAAACCGCCAAGACTGTAAATAAAAGAAAATAATTTCTTTGGATGCTTGTATATGAGAGGAACAGTGAGCAGCTATGTAAAAGAGCCTTGTGTCCTGAGATGGGTTGCATAGTGTTTATGACTTTTAAGTTATGCCTGTGTGTCCCTGTTTGTATGTCCTGAGGTTTGAACTGAGGTCCAAGGTGCTGTCCTGAATTTTCTTTTCAAGACTAGTTCTCCATCACTATAATCTTGCATTTGAAAATTAATGTTTGTTTGTCATAGGGCTTGAACTCTAGGTTGACATTGTCCCTCAGTTCTTCAGCTCAAAATTAGCATTCTGTCCCTTGAGCCACAGCACCTGTTTTCTGGCGGTTTAATGGAGATAAGAGTCTCACGGACTTTCCTGCACAGACTGGCTTTGAACCGTGATCCTCAGTTCTCAGCCTTCTGAGTAGCTAGGATTACAGGCATGAGCCACTGGCATCCAGCTGGAAATTACTGGGGTTTTTAAACATAGCAAATATTATTGACAAGTAAACAACTGTGGCCTCATCAGAAAGAAGCCCCTTTGCTTTCCACCATTGTCCCATTCCTATAATCTTACCTCAGAAGGATGAGAACTGGAGAATCATGATTTGAAGAAACTCCTAAAAACAAGTCCACAAAACTCCATCTGTAGTTAACTAATCATAGTACAGAATGGAGGCCTGATTCAGTTGGAAGAGTGTCAGCTGTGAGCAAGCAAACAAATCCTAAAGAACATGAGTTCATGTTCTTAGTTTAAGTGGTTGCAAAATATGTAGCTGACATCTAGGCAGACAGTCAAATAAATAGAAGATGAGAGATCACACTTTCTTGTTGCAAGTTGATCCCACAAGGTAAAACAGCTCATAATACTGGATAAAATATAACTTTTAAATTATGAATTGGATTTGAAATGATACCCAATGCATACAATTCTTGCAGCTCCAAAAATAGCTCTTTGCACCCCCACAAATACCAGTTTTTGAAATCCGAGCCTTGCCCTTTCTTGCCTTTGCTTCCTCATCTAGCCGAGCTCTCTCTCTCTCTCTCTCTCTCTCTCTCTCTCTCTCTCTCTCTCTCTCTCTCTCTCTCTCTCTCTCTCTCTCTCTCTCTCTCTCTCTCTCTCTCTCTCTCTCTCTCTCTCTCTCTCTCTCTCTCTCTCATATAACTCTCATTCCATGAGAATCAATTCCCTTGTCTTCCAAAAAATTCAGCAGTTTTCATTGTTCTGTTTCCATACATGAAAATAAGTTACATCAAGACTTAAAACCTTTAGCTTTGGGATATACCACTTGGGGTAGGTGGTGGCATACTCATCATTAGACATTTCCAGTCCTAAGAATGGTTGTTACATCTATTGGGAAATCAGAGGAGGAGCACTGGAGGGCTGCTTAAGCATCTTGAAGACCAAAGAGTACCAGATGGTTAGAGGAAGCCTTGGTTCTCCATCAGGTACCGGAAGAGGGGTGCAGAAAAGTTCTGGTAACTGTTGATTTTGCTATTACCTCTCACAGAAACAGTACTCCAATTTTGATTCAGGTGACCACCCACAAATACACCATTGGTGTATTTTCCAGGCATGAAGTATAAAGCCAGCAAAGCATGAAATCCCTTGTAATGATTAATTTAACAAGAGCCCATGACTTTTTGAGAAGAATGGACCTGGGGCCTAAACCCAGGATATAGAGTGAAGGGAACGGAAAGGCACTGGGCAGAGCAGAGTGACTGTGGCATCCCAAAATGGTTGATTAGAGTAACAGCAATTATTGTGCACTTCAGTCTAGTCTACATAGGTGGGTTTCAATACTGTAGTTGGATCCACTTACAACGAATGGGACAATGGTTGGAGGCAAAGGGGCTTTTTCCCAATGGGGCCACATTTGTTCATTATATTTGTCAAGAATAGTTTTGCCATTTTTTTAAAGCAGTAATTTTCAGCTGGGTGCTAGTGGCTCATGCCTGTAATCCTAGCTACTCAGGAGGCTGAGAACTGAGGATCATGGTTCAAAGCCAGGGTGGGCAGGAAAGATCATAAGATTTTTAAGACTTTTTTATGTATCTAATCAAGCCTATTTCCTATTTCACCCTGACAAAAGCAATGTGAAATGTGTAAAAAATATCAGGTTCAAACAAAAATCAATCCAGCAAGATACATTTACAGTTTTAAAAGTTACAAGAAAAGTAGTGCCTTGTGGTAAAGTTTCTTACTCAACAATTTCAAATGTCTCAGTGTCTGTGTATAAAAAGATTATGGCAAGGCACGAGTGGCTCATGTCTTTAATCTTAACTATGAAGGAGGCTATGGTCAGAGGATTTAGATTCAGTCAGCCTGGAAAGGAAAATCTGAGAATCTTTTCTACAGTTAACCAGCAAAAAGCCAGAAGTGGAGATGTGGCTCAAGTGGGTAGAGTGCCAATCTTGAGGGGAAAAGTCAATAGATAACCTTAGGCCTTGTGTTTTTGCATTCGAGTCTCTGTACACACACACACACACACACACACACACACACACACACACAGATTATGGAAAGTTTGGCAGTGTGTAAAAATGTGAAAGGAAAATAATTTTCAGAAATTCACATGTATGTTTTCAAGATGACTTACTTTCCTCTTGATGAAAGCAATAGCAATATGATTATGCCCATTTTAAATGTCTCTGGATTTAGTTATCATAGTCCTTTAATAGTTCAGGAGTTTATCACTAGGCTTAATATAAGAACTCCTGTCTTTATAGAATTAAAATAATTTTCTTTATATCGTCAAGTGTGCTGGACATTACAAACAATTCTATATCATTTTAATAGATTTTTTTTGCATTTTGTAAACTGAATATGTCTTTTCTTTTGAATGACTCATGAGAAAGAGGTGGTGCCTCTTTGAATTTGCTTCTTTCAATATTGAACTCGGACATAGCTAAGCATTTCCAATCTCTCTTCTAAAACTCACCTTTGAAAATTAATTAACTTTAAGATTTCTTGCCATTTAAGTTGCAGACTTTGATTCTGCAAATCTCAGGTGTCAGCTATTGCAGTGTCATGTAGTTCTTGTGAGACTGTTTATTTTCCTGGTGTGTATAATTTGTCAGATGTACTCAGCTTACAGTCCCATTATAAGTTTCAAATACATAGAAAATAAATCTGACTTTAATATTCTGATAAAACATTTAGCTACTTCATGTACAAGTTCTATATCCATGAATTCAACTCACTTTGGATCACAATTATTTAAGAGAGTGATTTGATCTGTCAGGAAACTGCACATGCATTTCTTTTTCTCAGGGTTTCCTAAACAATAAAAATACTACTTGTGAAGCATTTATATAATATGGAGCATTTTAACTTCTTTAGATATGGGAGGATATGGGTGGGTTCTGAATTGATAATCTGTGTATTTTGGCACTTTTAAAATATAAAAAAAGAAAGGAAGAGTGGGGTGGAAGGAGGGGAGGCCCATCTTGGAGCCAGTTACTAGATATAGGGTCAACCAAAGGAGATCACCTGCTTTCTTGAGGTGGGCTGGGTCTGTAGGGTTTGTCCATTACACAATGGAGGCTTCTCTGCTTCAGAATTCCAGGAATTCCATTGGATGGCCACCAGGAAGCAGGAAGTATGGGTTCCTCAGGCATTCCACTTAGGCTGTCCTGAATAATCCTGTCCAATTCAGGAAGAATCACAAAATGAGTGTGTTGTGTTCAAATAATTTTGGGAAGCGTCGGGTTAAACAGGAGTAAGTGCTTCCTCAATGTCAAACACTTCAAAATGTTAACATGCTGATTTTTGTCATGAAGCTAAAACATAACCTCTTTGTCAGGCAGAGGCTTCAAAGCTATACATGCCCATTGGTGGTTTGCCAGAAGGAACTTGACTGTCCTCTAGCGTTGCTGCTGAGAATTATCCATACAGGAATTACCTTTCATACAGAAATTACCTGTATGTAAGGTAATAGCCAGAGGGCAAGGGGGTGGGGATGGCGGCGTGGGAAAAAAGTCCAGTCTTTATTCTTTTCCTGGGCATGTGGTCAAGCCTGACACTTGCTCCAGTTCCAGAGCAGGTTTGAATGCAAGAATCACTACCTAATTCCTGAGAAGTAGGAGTTGGTGGGAGGAGAAACACAGTGGAAAAGGGCATCATATTTAGTCTACATCTTGATTTATACCTGCATTAAGCAACAGCTGCATCCCTTACAGCTGCACCCTTCTTTCCACTCCTTTGCTTAGATTGGCATTGGTTGACAAGATGGTATAATAGTTGAGGATCCAGCCTCTGGGCTTGAAAACTGGCCCTACTGTTTATTATTCTGTGTGCATAGAGGAGGTTCCTTGGCTTCTCAATGATTTGTAAAATGAAATCAGCTCTCATCAAGCTGCTGCACACATGAAATGCACTAACGGTTTTTCCATTTGAATGAAGCCACTCAGCAAAATTCCTCATATATATATATATTTCTTATATATGTTTATAGATATAGTATGTATTACATACATTATGTATGATATACACACATTATAAATAGTACAAAACACGTACGTAATCACAACAAGAACAGCCAAGACACAGCTTCTCCCCCAAAAAATTTATAAGAAGGCAGGGACAGACAAACACCTCTCAGTCCTAACTCACAATTTTAATGGTTTTAACTCTCCAGTTAAGCATCATAGATTGTCCAGTTGGATTAAAAAGCAAGATCCTTTTATCTGCTTTCTTCAAAAGACACAACTTACCCACAAAAATAAACATTCTGAAAGTGAAAGGCTGGAATAAAATATATCAAACAAATGGCCTCCATAAAGAGATGGGAGTTACTATACTAATGTCAGATAAAATAGACTTTAAATTAAAATCAATGAGAACTGACAAAGAAGGTCACTGCATTCTAATTAAGGGAACTCTCCTTCAGGTGGATATTATGATTTAAAACATCTACTCACCAAATAATGGAGCACCAGAATTTATACAAGAAATGCTACTTTCTCTCAAATCTCACATAGATCCAAAGACAATTAATTGTGGGAGACTTTAATACACTACTATCCCCACTAAATAGATCCACCCAGCAAAAAGTCACCAGAGAAACTTCGGATCTTAAAATTTGCATAGATCAACTAGTCTTAACCAACATCTACCGAATATTTGACCCAGCCCCATCAGATTACACCTTCTTCTCAGTAGCACATGGAACATTCTCCAAATTAGACCATATTCTAGGCCACAAAGAAAATCTGTCCAAATTCAGAAACATTGAAATTATACCCTGCATTCTCTCAGACCAGAAGGGAAAAAAATTATAATTCAATACCAAAAGCCACCAAAGTAAATACTGTAACACATAGAGGCTGAACAACACAATTTTGAACCACCAGTGGGTCATGGAAGATATTAGAAAGGAAAATCAAATGTTCATGATATTCAACAAAAATGTTCACACAAATTACCAGCTCCTCTAGGACACAGAAAAGGCAGTACTCACAGGCAAGTTTATAGCTCTGAGTTTGCACATTATCAAATTGGAAAGATCTGAAACCAACAATTTAATGAGGCAACTAAAGCTTTTTGAAAAAAGAACAACAAGCCAAACCCCAATCCAGTAGATGGAAGCAAATAAAATTAAATCCGAACTAAATGAATTAGAGTCCAAAAAAAAAACTATAGAAAGAATTAACAAAACAAAGAGATGGCTCTTCAAAAAAATAAAATAGACAGACCCTTAACAAATCCTATGGAATGGAAAAAAGAGAACACACCCACATAAACAAACTCAAGAGCGTACAATGGAAATATAACTACAGAAACAACCAAGATTCATAATATATAAAAGGATACTTCTCAAACCTTTATACTAATAAGTTTGAGAATCTAAAAGATACGGACTAGTTTCTAGCAAATATTGACATGCCCAAACTTAACCAAGATGATTTAAAACAACAGACCCATATGAAGCATCGAAATAGAGCAGCAATAAGAGACCTCCCACACAAGAAAAGTCCAGGACTGGATGGTTTTACAGCTCAATTCTACAAGGCCTTCAAAGCAAAACTGACACCAATACTTCTCCATCTCTTTAATGAAATGCAGAGCAAAAATTCACTATCACACTCTTTTTATGAAACCAGCATAACCCTCATCCCCAAACCAGGCAGAGAGTCATCAAAAAAGAGAACTATAGACCTATTTTTTGATGATTATTGACAGAAAACTTCTCAACAAAATGTTGGCCAATCGACTTCAACAAGTCATGAAAAGAATCATACACCATGATCAAACAGGATTCATTTCAGGGATGCAAAGCTGGTTCAATATATGCAAAACAATATAATTCATCACATTAACAAGAGCAAGGATGAGAACAACATAGTTATCTCAATAGATGCAAAAAAAGAAACATTTGACAAGATCCAACACCCCTTTATGATGAAGGCTTTGGAAAACTAGGAATCCATGGAACATTCATCAATATAATAAAGGCTATATATGACAAACCTGCAGCCAGCATTATACTTAATGGTGAAAAGTTAAAGCCATTTCCTCTAAATTCAGGAATGAGACAAGGGTGTCCACTCTCCCCACTCCTCTTTAAACTAGTATTAGAATGCCTAGCTACAGCAGTAAGAGAAGAGCACGGCTGAAATTAGGAAAGCACCCCCTTTTGTAATAGTTCCACAAAAAATAAAATACTAGGAGTGAACTTAACAAAAGAGTCACCTTCACAGGAACTCTATGACAAAATCTTTAAAACCTGAGAAAGGAAATTAAAGCAGAACTAAGCAAAGGGAAAAACCTCCCATGCTCCTGGATTGGGAGAGGATTAACATCGTGAAAATGACAATACTGTCAAAGGCTAAGTATAAATTAAATGAGATACCTATGAATATTCCAACCTCATTCTCCAATGAAATAGAACAGGCAATCCAAAAATTCATATGGAACAATAAAAGACCCCGATGTCAGTATAATTTGTGGAGGGGAAGGGGAAAAACAAGTAATTTAAATAAGGATACAGGTGGACCCGTTGCAACAATGAGAAGTACACATTCTCATGTCGAAAACGAACTTTACAACTTTGGTGGGGGGGGAGGTTTGGGTGGGGGATCGGGGGAGGCTGGGAAGGGATAGGAATGGTAAAGAAAGGAGGAGGCTACAACGCTTGATAAGAAATGTACTCACTATCTTGCCCATGTAATGGTAATCCCTCTGTACACTATTTTCACAATAAAAAAATAAAAATATAAAAAAAGAATAAAAGACCCCGAATAGCAAAAAAAAAAAAAAAAAATCCTGAGTAGAAAGAGCAGTGCTGGAGGAAGATCAATACCAAAATTCAAACTCAACTACCATAGAAAACTCTCCTCTACTCAAACTCTACTCTACTCAAATTCTACTCTACCATAGAAATCCAAACAGCTTGTACTGGCACAAGAACCAACCTGAGGACCAATGGAATAGGACTGAAGACCCAGAAATGATCCCACAGACCTATAGCCACCTAATTTTCAGTAATTGAGCTAAAGAACTATATTGGAAAAAAGATAACCTTCTCAGTAAATGGTGCTTGCAAAATTGGTTAAACACTTGTAGAAAACTAAAACTAGATCCATATATATCACCCGCACCAGAATCAACTCCAAAATGGATCAAATATCTCAAAATAAAAGCAGACTCCCTGAAAACATTACTGGAAGGAATAGGAGAAACTGTAGGGTTCCTTGGCACAGGCCAGAATTTTCTTAATAGAGATCCAGAAACACAACAAATCAAAAAAAGTTTGGACAAATGGGATAGCATGAAACTGCAGAGCTTCTGCAAGGCAAAGGACATAGCTAGCAAGATCAACAGAAAGCCCAAGGACTGGGAGAATATTTTCACTAGCTATACAAAGGACAAGGGTCTCATATATGAAATATACATAGAACTCAAAAAACTAAATCCCCCAACAACAAATCCTCAAAGAAACAACTGTCTGATTAACAAATGGGCTACAGACATAAAGAGAGACTTCTCTGAAGAGGAAATACGAATGGCCAATAGACATCAAGAAATACTCAACCTTTCTAGCCATTAAAGAAATGCCAATCAAGACAATGCTAAGATTCCATCCACCCCAGCTAGAATGACTATAATCAAGAAATCTTGTAATAACAGGGAACCCTACTGCATTGATGGTGGGAGAGTAAACTTGTTCAACCACTCTGGAAAGTAGTATGGAGGTTCCTCAAAAGACTCCACATACAGCTCCCTTATGACCCAGTAATCCCACTTTTGGGCATTAACCCAAACGATCAAAGACAAGGTCATACCAAAGCTACCAGCACAGCCATGTTTATTGCAGCATTAATCACCATAGATATGGAACCAACACAGATGCCCTTCAGTAGATGAATTGATCAAGAAAAAAAGAATGATATTGTCCCATTTGTTAGGAAATAGAAAGACTTGGGAAAAATTATATTAAGTGAAGTAAGCCAGGCCCAAAGAAACATAGGTCCCATTGTTTCCCTTATTTGCAATATCTAGTATATGTCTGTGTCAATAAGAAAAGGTCAGACAAGTTGATATTAGGGAAATGAACCCCAAAATAAGTATTCAAAAGTTTTTTTAATGTGATTGTTTCTAACATATTTATAAGATGATTTCTTTGTTGCTTTGTATGTACCTCCCTCACGGTATAACCCCTGCTTTCACTGTATTTGATGTTGGTTTAATTTGTAGAGGGTAAGGGGAAAAATAAATCGTTTAACTAGGGATACAGGTAGACCCATTGCAACAATGAGATGTACAAGTCATTATGTCGAAAAACGAATTTTAAAATTTTGGTCGGGGGTGGGGGCAGGATCTGGTATGGGGGTTGGTGGGGTATGGAAAGGGATGGGAAGGGTAAACAAAGGAGGAGGCAACAATGCTTGATAAGAAATGTACTCATTATCTTGCCCAAGTAATTGTAACACCTCTGTATGGCATTTTCACAATAAAAATGTGATATATCTCTATCTATATATCTATCTATATATAGATATAGATCTATCTATCTATATCTATCTATGTATGTATCTATCTATCTATATAGATAGATCTATATCTATCTATGTATGTATCTATCTACCTGATAGATAGATACATACATAGATAGATATAGATAGATAGATACATACATATATATAGATATAATTATATAAAATGTTATTCTATGTCTCAGTCAGAAAGAATAACATTGCCTCTTTCATTAGGAAATGGAAAGACTTGAAAAAAATTGTATTAACTGAAGTAAGCTAGGCCCAAAGAAATATACATCCCAAGGTTTCCCTTATTTGCAGTGACTAGTACATATCTAGGACAAGCAGAGAAAATCAAAGGCTATATACATAAGACCACATGAGATAATGTTAAGCAAAATGAACCCTAAGACAGGGTCAAGAGGTTTGTTTTCCTTTCTTGCAAGTGTTATTAATGTACTTACAATGCATTATGTGATTCTTTTGTTTCTATTGTCCGTCCTTCCCCGATGGTATAAACCCTGTTTCCACTGGATTTTATGCTGGTGTTCTGCACCTTGTATAAACATTTTTGTAATTTGGGGAGGGGAAGGGATATTGCAGAACCGCTTAAAATGGGGATGCAGGCTGACCCATTGTGACAATGAGATGTATAGGACACTATACTGAAAATGAACATTACAAGATCAGGGTGGGGGGGCTGGATGAGTTGGGAAGGCGGGGAGGGAAGTAATAGCAGGGGGAAAATAAAGGAGGAGGTAACAATGCTTACTATGAAAAGTGCTCATTACCCTACTCATGTAACTGTAACCCTTCTGTACCCTACTCATGTAACTGTAACCCTTCTGTGCATTTTTACAATAAAAAATTTAGAAAAATAAATAGTAGAAAATATATTTATATATTATATAACATATATTTTATTACACTAGTTATATATTATAAAATATATATTAAAATGTTTCAGATGTACTATATATTTTACATATATATAATATATACACATTTTATACAGATTTATTTATATACTTTATATACGCTTTATACATATATATGTAGAACTTTTGGAAGCACAGTGCCAACTGTCTGCCAGGAAACCATGCTGTGTAAAGGTCAAGCCCTCCTTTGCCATTTTTATTGGACATTAGCACAGGTTCTTGCAAGTTTGTGTACAAAATTTCCTGGTGCTGGCTTTGGTGGATTCTGTGTCTTTACAGGCTGGCTTCTCCCACAATCTCCTAACCTCACATACCTACTCAAGTTGTCTGGAATTGAAAAGCTGAAAATCACTTGATTTACTTAACTAGGGTAAAATACAAATCTATTGCCTCAGTTCACGTGGTGCATCATGCATGTAACAATGAAATGGATTTGTTGCTGTCCTCCCTGATCCTGATAGGTTACCTGGAGGAGCTGGAGAAAAGATGGATGGGATCAGGCAGGGAGGGGCATGGGAGGAGCAATAGCTGCCCACGTTGTGTTAGACACATCCCTGAAGAGCTCTGCTAGAGCCTCCAAGCAGACAGAAGGAGCAAAAGGAGCAAGCTAAAGGTGAGGTTAAGACGAACATGGGTAGCTGAGGTTGGTTCCAGTGGGACCCCATAGGGCAAGGGATACCTCCTAAACTGTCTAGTGTCCTTCTGTCCTTGGGTTTTGGGGGATCTTCTCCCAGTGTGTGCTCCACCGCGGGCAAGAGGCCTGCCCCAACTTCTCTCTGCTCTTCTGCCCCTATTATAATTGAGTGGCTCAGACCTGTAGGGACCCAAGCTACTCTGCCTAAAGCTCCTTCTTGTCTACTCCTAATCCCAGGCATATTCTTTCTGGCCTTCTTTATTATTTGTTATCTCTAAAGAGAACCATGATCTTTCCTCTAGGGGATAGCCATTCCTCTCTGCCTAATCAGTGGCAGGCCTTTTCCATCTGTCTGCTCACTGAGTGGAAAGGCCTGGTCTATGCAAAATGGAAACCATTTCCCTCCATGTTGCCTGCCTAGGAACCCAGTGAACACTACAGGCCTCTGCTGGACTGAATGAGGCAGGTGGAATGAAGGCGGCACCAGAGACACAAACCTGGCACTCCTGGATTGTGTTCAGTGTAACCAGCCACCACACTGGATGATAATTGGCCATCCATAGGGAATAGACACACAGAGCAAATCATTTCTCAATTAGGCAAATGATCTGGAAGCGGTTTTTCATTGTGTCTAATGTAATGATTTTTCATGTAATAATGTAATGATTGCTTATTCAAGTCAGTTTGGGCCTTAATTACAACATAAATTTCTGATTAATTACTAGCAGGGATACTCATCAGGTTATACAGCATTATCCCCTTCAACATTACCTTTGCTTGTAGATATTTTTGTACTTATGCCACCTGTGATTGGCAAGGTGTGTGCAGGTGAACTGATGGTTAACAGTCCATCGAGGTCCCACCTCTACAGGATGCACCAAGCATTACCCTTCTGCCGACCAAATCTATAGATCACACCTCTCTCTGGTATGAAGTGAGCTTCAGAGAAATAGTGGAGCCTTTTAGCAAGGCTGCTGCCAGCAAGGAAGAGCTAACAAAGCAGGCCTACTGCAGGCTCAGCATTGGCTATAATCTGGGATCCTGGATCTTGGAAGAGCTTTGTCCAATTCTCCAGGGAACTATGTCTTCCTAGTAGTCATTTGCTTGTAGCATAGCTCACCATGTTTTTAATTGAATGTCCAAAGAATGTGGCCATGAGGAAGCTTACTTTCCTCTGGAGTCTGGAACTTGGTATGTTCCATGAAGAAAGGCTAGGGATCCACGCCAGTGGACTTCCCAGATGTTGGCTTTCTGCTTCCCTTCCCTCCCCTGCCCTGTGCTGCCCTGACCTTTTCTTTCTCTTCCTTCCGCTACCTTTCTTTACTGTTCCCTTCTTTTTCTTCTTCTCCCTCTCTCCTCCCTTCCCATCTTCTCCTCTACCCCTAAACAGAAAATCAAAATTCACTAAATAATGATACCTCCTGCCCTTTCCCCAGCCCTTGACAGTTACCATTTCACTTTCTAAGAATTTTTCAATGCTAGTTACCATATGTGAGTGAAATCATACAGTAACTCAAGCTTAGTACATTGACAAAGTATCCTCAAGGCTTGTCTGTTTCAGACCTACATGACACAAGTGATGCACACATGACCCATAGGACTATGTATACATTGTGTGAGAGTATGAATTTGTATATGTGTGGCTCATTCATGGTTCATACATGGTTGTGTGTCAGTATTTATATGCGTTTGTGTGTATAAATTATTATTATGCTCACATACCTACCATGTGAGTGAATGCATCACCATGATTGTGGTTCGGTTATATATTCCTGTGTTTTCACATACATGTCATTATATATGCATATTTATAGATGTATATGCAAACATGTTTGTTGTTCCAACTGAAGATTGTCAGTTAATCTTTCCTGCTGTCTCCTGCACATTGTTGCCTGCATTAATGTTTCTGCACTAGCCATAGCATTGCTGGAACAGGGAGTAATTAGCTTGCTCACTTTGGGTGAAATAAATATCTCAATGTGCAGAAACTATTAAGAAATGTAATGTTCAAACTTTGAAAGGTACTTTGCACTAAAAGGTAATAAAGCACAGAAGTGCAAAGGCAAATCACTTGAGAAATGATTTTTGAAGCTTTCTGGAAGAGGGTGAGTGTCTGAATCTCCCTCCAAGTTAACAGTGCACTCTTGGGCTGTCTCACCTAACGATGTTAGTACAAAACACACACACATGCCATCTTGGTGATTTATATCACAGTATCTTGAAATGTTTTTAGTTAGAAAATGCTTCTGTGTCTTTGGCTGAAGAACCAGAATGCTGAAAACCTATTTTATTAATTAACTAAGTTCCATACTTCACATTTTCTTTGATTCTTTTCCACTCCAGCACCCATCTAGGTGACTACATTATGTTCAGCATCGTGCTTTCTTTATTTGACAGTCTCCTAGACTTTCCTTGCTTTTGGTAACTTTGACAGTTCGGAGGCATATTTGTCATGGGTTTTATAGCACTGCCCTCAATTAGAATTTATCAAATATTCTTGTTACAATTTGATTGAGTTTGTGTGTTGGGTAAAAAAGTCACAGCAATACTTATTTTCAGAATCCATTGTATCATGAACCCAGGGAGTTGGCGTGGTGGGGCATAACTGTAATCCCACTACTCAAGGTGCAGAGCTAGGAGGGATTCTTCTATATGTAGATATGTTTTTCTCCCTCATTACTTACCTATGCCATTACTTATTTCTCTGTATTTTTACCTATGTATTGGATATGCTGTGGGTTATAACCTGACATTGCTGTCTTTTTTATTTATCACTAGAAAATTCTGTCTATTCGTCAGTAGCAAGTCTGCATATTGGGTCCTGTGTCCCACTGACTTCCTGGAGTTTTCTATTATTTTGCTAAGATCGTGTGTGTGTGTGTGTGTGTGTGTGTGTGTGTGTGTGTGTGTGTGTGTGTGTGTGTGTGTTGTCCCAGCCCTAGACCTAGTCATTTCTACAAGGAGTCTGGCTCTCCCCCATTAAAAAAACAGTTTGTGAAACTGTAATATGGATTTTATATGTTCTCATTGATGCCAGAAGTTATTGATTCTATTTAACTGAGACATAAGTTC
>NW_027203878.1:0-50944 GCF_024711535.1 Dipodomys merriami | reverse complement strand
ATCACTGAGATAGTGATATGACTTAAAATCATTCCTAGCAGGGAAGCCTGTGAGATTCTATTTGCCAATTAATCACCAGAATCATGGAAATGGAGCTGTGGATCAAGTAAAACTCAATTACAAAGCCCAGTTCAAGCCTTAGTTTTGGCACACACACACACACACACACACACACACACACACACACACACACACACACACACACACACATACACACACACAAACATACACACACACAACCTTTATGCCCTATGTACTTAGAAACAACCTAGTATTGCACATTTAAGTATTTTTAACTTAAGAAAATGTATTAATTGACTACTAGATAGAAGATGAAGTAAATAAATTAACAGGGGTAGACACTGGTGGCTCGTGTTAGTTTAAAGCCCAAATGGACAGAAAGTTCTGTGAAACTCTTATCTCTATTAACTACCCCAAAGCTCAAGTAGGATTGGAGCTCAAGTGGTAGAGTGCTAACCTTGAGCAAAAAAAGCTCAAGGAGAGTGTCCAGACAGTGATTTTAAGCCCGAGGATCACTAACCAACACCCTCCAATACAAAGTTAGTTTGTTTCTGAATGTTTGTTTAGAATGTTATCATAAAATATAAACTGCTTTTTCCCTAGCAGGTTTCTATGCTGTAACAAAGCATCAGAGGATCACTTTATGTGTATTAACTATTTATTTTGCTGGCTTCTGTATATGTTCCATTCACTGCTATTTGGACATATTTGGTGAGAAGAATCAGTGAAGAACACTGTATGAGAATATTCTCACAGCATGGCCACTGCATAAATACGAAGAAAATGAGATTAGACTGGGGCTTCATGTAATTGTCTAAAAACAGAGACATGTGATTTACCCTACACTCTACTTTTAAAGCTTCAAATAGAATTCTTCCTTGGTCCTCATCATGTCTCTGATGAGTAGGATACTGTGAATAATGACATGAATTCAGGAAAAGTGCATAGGGCTGGAGACTAGGATTTGTTTTCTCAGCACTAATCTCTACCATTTAAAAGTCTCTCACTTGTCAATAGTTCTTTGGTCTCGTTAGAGATCAAGGTTGTTATATGATGTGGAATCTATAACAGCATTGATGTAACTGTCTAGATTTATGCTTATAGAAATACTATGCTTATGGGAATGTGACTCAGTGGTAGAGTGCTTGCCTGGCATGCATGAGGCCCTGGGTTCACTCCTCAGTGCCACATAAACAAAAAAAATTAAAAACATTTTAAAAAATAAATACTATGCTTAATAATGCTATTCTTTGAAACATTGGAATTTTTGGGTAAAACGCTGAATATTAACTGGCACATACCAGATATTTCTAAGCTTCCTCATTTTGTCTGCAGTGCAAGTTTTGATCCTGTATTTGGGGAATCACATCAGGAGGGAAAGGCTGCCTGTTGATTTGATTGTACCCCTTGCTGAGAGTATAAGATGGCTAGTCTGACAGGTAATTGCATGATTTAGGTAGAAATACATTCTCTCTCCCCAAAAATCCCTGCTCCTTTCAATGCAAAAGTTATGTATTAGAATTGTAGCATCAGTATTTCTTTCCTCACTTATTAATTTAATTGTAACTATAGATGATACTGCTCCATGAAAAAGAATCACACAGTTTGAATTACTTGTAGGGTTATTTTTTCTACTCTGTTTTCTGTATGTTTATTCAACTACTCAGTAATATAAGTACCTTTGATTGTATTAAATTCAAGTCCTTTTTATGGACAAGGTCTCCATCTTCTTCAAAATTACCATTAGACTATAAAGAAAACAGACATCTTTCACATGTCAATTTCCTAGTGCTTAGAAATGTTCTTGAACAGAGCAAGTGCTTTGTGTTGGTTTTAGCATAAGGAGCAGTCAAAAGTGTTCTGTATAGTATGACTTTGGAGCCTCAGAGTGTGATTTGATTCTCTGTCCCAATGCATTACAGGTGACAAGGAGTGACAAATTCAACAACTGAAAGCATGGGCTACATAACTAATTAATATTGAACAGAAGCATACGGGAATTTTAATTTCAGCTGCATAATTTTGGATGAATGGTTTGAATAATACACACAACGCTAAGAATTATTATGGCAGTGCTTTGCGTTCAGAAAAATTATGGATTATGGATACTTTTGTATATTCATTTATTTTGTCATTCTTATACATCACTATGCTTCTTAATACTCAAATATATTTCATTAATATTTTCTACTTAACAACGTTCCATATTTCATACACTTATTAGTGTGTTTTCTATAATAGTTGTAGAGTTCTATTCATATATCTGCTTTTTGCCACATCTGTAAGTTTGTTTTGTTGGATCAGTCTCTCCCCATCCTCTCTGTTTCCTTTCCTCCTTCATTCTCTTTTTTTAATTAATAAGCTTTTTTTTATTTTGAAAATATTGTACAGAGGGGTTACAATTACATGAGCAAGGTAATGAGTACATTTCTTATCAAGCATTGTTGCCTCCTACTTAATTTCCCCTTACCATCCCTGCCCTCCCAGCTCCTCCCTGACCCCAACTCCCGCCAAAGTTGCAAAGTTCGTTTTCTGACATAACGTCTTGTACATCTCATTGTTGCAGTGGGTCCACCTGTATCCCTATTTAAACAATTTGTTTTTTCCCTTCCCCTCCCCAAATTATACCAACATCAAATACAGTGAAAACAGGGGTTATACCGTGGGGGAGGGAAATGCAAACCAACAAAAAGGGGAGGGACATGCAAAGCAACAAAAAACATCTTATAAATATGTTAGAAACAATAGCAAGAAAGAAAAACAATTTGAGTCCTTAGCTTGGGTTCATTTCACCTAACATCAACTCTTTTTCCTCTACTTTCTCTAAATTGCTTTAGAATTTCAAGAATTGATTTATATCATTAAAATACACTTTAAATGTGTATCATGATGCATTGGATGTGTGGAGTTCTGTTTCACGAAAATATAGATTTACAATTGTTTGCTTATCCATGGTTGTATTTTTTTAAACATATTCTTGTTTAATACCTTTAAAATATTATACATACAAAATTATAGATGTATACTTTGTATGATACCAATAGATTCTACATCTCTTGATATTAAGTAAATATTCAATGTCCAATATTTTAATTGTATAAGAAATGCATTGTTCATTATTTAATGGACTAAATTTTCGGATTCTGTTCAAGATTTGACTATTTAAAACACATGGTCACCTAATGGCAGGTCTTCCTACCATCATCTATTGCTCATTGTGCATTTCCTCTGACAGTATCATTTATAATAAGTGAGTGATTGTGGGCTAACAATGGACTTCTATTGCTTTACTATTTTGTCGGTTGTGGGACTGGAACTCTGGGCCTGGGTACTCTCCATGAACTTTTCAGATCATGGCTAGCATTCTACTACTTGAGCCACAGTGCCACTTTGGTTTTTTGGTGGTTTATTGGAGATTAGATTTTCCGGAATTTTCCTGTGTGTGCTGGCTTTGAACCGCAATCCTCAGATCTTAGCCTCCTGAGTAGCCAGTTTTGCCAGCAGCACCTGGCTGTTTTGAATTGGAATTGGCAATTGAATTGAAAATATAACTATGTATTGAATTGGAAATATAACTATATTGGCAAAAATCTTTATATTTCTTTTCCTTTGAAATGGAATATTACCTAGCAAATATTTCTATATCATTAGTAATTGTATAAAAAGATGGTTAAAATACTTCAGTTTCTATTGAAGTTCAGGTTTGTCTTCTCTGGATTTTAATAATTGCATCAATAGATTGGATTAATGTTGCTATGTAAAACATTAATTACTCATTCAGTAGCAAACAATTAATTCTCATCCAAAAATGAATTCCCCACATGAATTCCACTATGCAAAATTCAGAGTACATTTTGTCAATCAGGAAAAGAGCAGATTATCAAATCTGAGTTAGAAAAAAGAGACTAGCGATGATGATTAAGACATTCTGTCAATATTGTGCAAATATTATAGTCAATTGTAGAGAAGACATTGGTGTTGACATTGGTGATAGCAAGGCAATGAAAGAAGATATTCAAATGCTTGCTACCCACTTAAATGAGGGGTAATGAGATGAACAGAGCATTCAAATTGGTAGCAAGTATCCCAGGGAAGTACATATTAAATATACACATAATAATTTATGCATGTATAGTTAGTATTCACTAGTGGGGCAGAGGTTTGGGTGGCATGAGTTCCTAAGAGCTCCACAGAATGATGTCTTCAGGCATTTGCTCTATTTAACTTCAGGTTAGGCACAAAAAGAGTATATACTGTTACTATCATAGTACAATGGTGTCACCTAGTTTGACTATTCAGTTTCTCCAGGAAAGATACAGAAATCCATCCTTTCATGGACACACACACACACACACACACACACACACACACACACACACACACACAAATAGGAACACAAATGTGCACACTCACATACACACAAATGTAAAGGAACTAAAAACTAGTCATTTTTTTAGAGGCAGAGAATTAAGATCAAATGATATATATATACAATTCAGGCTGATAATAGAACTATAATTTTTCATGTGCACTAGTGGCTCACATGTAATCCTAGCTGTTCAGGAAGCTGAGATCTAAGAATCATGGTTCAAAGCCAGCCCTGGCAGGATATCCATGAGACACTTACCTACAATAGACCAATAGAGAATCAGAAGTGGAGCTGTTTCTGAAGGTGGTAGAGTGCTAGCCTTGACCAAAAAAGAGCACAGGACAGTGTATCTGTCCTGAGTTAAAGACTCACCACAGAGAAGCAGTGTGTTTCTTCAGCTTAAATCTCTTTAAATAATCATAGATAAATCTAATGTGTCTTGAACTGCTGAATGCAGAGAGAAAACAAATTTGAAAATACCAAGAAGGTTTGGTAGTATATTTATTAGACACTAAAAACAACAAAATATATACCAAAGGATAGTGGTGCTGGAGGTTTGCCCTGGCTTTGAGCTGCACAACTTCTGATATTATTGCTTATAGATCCTTAATCTACTTGCTTGTTATTAGTTGATGTCAAAGAAAAACTCTGTTAGGACCACTGAATAACTACAACTCTGTTAGCCAAGGTGTGTTGTCACATTGGTTGCTTCTCATCCATTATTTTAGATTCAAAGTATTTCAATTCAATGAAAAGTATTTCCTATCAGATCAGTATCACATACTTCAGAACCAGGAATTTTAAGCCAGGCACACAGTTGTTAAGAGAACTTGTACCTCTGTACAAAATCTGCTGTTCAAATGAAGACTACAACACATAAATATGTTTCATAGAGGATGGTTGGTGAAAGTGAATGGTACCATTATGGATTAGCCACTTATTCTTCAAGCAAAGAGATCAATGATGTCTACATTTAAGTTGTGTTACCCAATTTTGAAGAAAAACACAACAGAAGTTTTATTGACAAAATAAAAATACCAAGAAGCAATGAAAAGTTGAATTAATGCCACAGCAGATAATTCATGAGGACTGAAAGTAAAAAGTGACACAGGATAAGACATCTTTCCTGGCATAAATCATTAATGCCTTAAAATGGAAGAACACCTCTGGGCACCAGTATATCATGCCTACTACTTATTAGGTCGAGATCTGAGGATCATAGCTCAAAGTTAGCTTGGGCAAGAAATCCCATGAGATTCTGCCCTCCAGTTAACCCACACACACAAAAAAAGAGCCAGAAGTGCTGTTGTGGCTCAGGTGTTAAAACACTAGACTTGGGGCTGGGAAGGTGGCTCAGTGGTAGAGTGCTTGCCTTGCATGCCTGAGGCCCTGGGTTCGATTCCTCAGCACCACATTAAGCAAAAAGAAAAAAGCCGGAAGTGGCGCTGTGGCTCAAGTGGTAGAGCGCTAGCCTTGAGCTGAAGAGCTGAGGGACAGCGCCCAGGCCCAGAGTTCAGGCCCCACGACCGGACCAAAAAAAAAAAAAAAAAAAAAACAAAAAACAAAAAACAAAAAAAAAAAAAAACACTAGACTTGAGCACAAAAGCTTAAGGACAGTGCCCAGGTCCTAAATTCAAGGCCTGTAACCTTCACAAATACACACACACACACACACACACACACACACACACACACACACAAACTAGTAAAAGTGAAACCCACTCCCACAATCAGCAGGAAGGGGCTAATCTTTCCCTTAGTCTTCCCTTTTGATTCATGTAATAAGCCTTGTTTCCCATTAGGTTGCTAGTTATTTTTTCTGGTCTTCTTTTGATTAATAAAAGTGACACATATGGATGATTTTCTGCTTGAAAAGATACAAAACTCTTTGAAACAAGTAGCCAAGAAAAAGATCTTTACCCATCATACTTACAATCTAGAAGTAAATACGGTATGCTTACTTCTATTTGAGGACCATGGCACACTCTACTGGTGTTTCTTAATCAAGCTGTTTGGTGTAACACCTGAAAAATCTAGTTTCACCTCTTCTGCCTCAGTCCTTCTCCTTTAGTTGAAGGAAAAAGATAGAGTGGATTTTCTCTTCTTTCTCCAATGTGATAACCTGCCCCTCTAAAAGTATAACTGTAACACTGTCTTCTCAGATGCATGAGGTGAAAAGGCTTTGTAAAATGCAAAGAACTTTGGGAAGAAATTTGTTATACTGCACTGATAGATACCATCTTGAAAATACATCGCACTTCCTTATCTCCCACATTTTAGTTATGGTCAATTTTCAGAAAGACTTTTCTAAGAACATTGCTTTTAGAGGTACTAATACCTTGGAATGTAAGAAAGAGTTGCATCACATTTGTACTAGAAAAAACAGTTTATTGACCAAGATCACTTCATTTGCTTGACTTTCTAATATATACTCTTTCAATTGTATATTCTTAAAGGTTGCAACACAGAGACTTAAACAACCCTATTTTTAAATAAAAAGCTGTACCATGTACTCACACTGATATACAGAGAAAATTCCTTGAATTCTGACACTGTGGAAAAGACAGTAAAGAGACCAGATTGAAACTGTAGAGTTTTGCCTATGTTCTGCTATAAAACAAACAGATTTCCCAAATGCCTAACCAACTCAGAAATTTCTAAAACAAAAGATTACTACACTTGAAAATAGTGAATCTGATATCTAAACTTTTGCCATTTTGTTATCCAAAACTCTATTCTAAAATGAAAATGATGGAATAAAATATGAAAATGCAATGTAAAGATAATTTCAGACACAACACTGATTAGACAAACCTTTTTCTCAACTGTCGGAAGTGTAATGAAAGGGATTATATGAACCATAGCACGCAAATAATCCTTAAAACCAAGGGGAAAGAATGTAAGTATTTACATATCAACAAATAATTAGAGATCATCAAAAAGACCACAGAGAAATTATGTCTGTATAAAAATCACTTAATGAAGTCATGACTATAGTTGCTGAATGGGGCAGTAGAGAAAGAGGCAATAAAATCACTCATGCAGATTGAAAAACAACTATAAAAAGTTCTTTCACATAAAAAGAGTGGAATTAAACAGTTTAGAGAAAAACATAAAATGATTAGACTATATTTCCAGATGTCACATTATAAGAATGGTTAAAGGGAATTATCTAGAGAATAGGACAAAACATGTTAAGAACTCTGATTACACAAATATGCAGTGTTAAGAATAATTACACAAATTTGGAACAAAAATTCAACTTTCTATGTTCAAATTTGGTCTCCCAGAAAATATTTTTGATATTATGGATATATCACCAATGTAGTTAAGAGTTTATAGATAATGGTACTATAAAGTGAGTGATTTCAATTGTTTATATTATGGATACCTTGAGTTGGGAACATGCTAAGATATGTGCACTGCTAATGAACAGTAAAATGTAATCGGAAGACTATTTAGATGAGTTTAAATATATTTCAGTAAGTGGGAAATCACAAAAATGCACAAAAATATACTTTATTTCCTAAGGGGGCAGAGAAAACCTATAAAGCACCAAATTAAATGAGTAGACAAAAAGCTTAAGAAGTTTATTTGCAAGGACCACACAAATAGAAAACTTACAGATATGCATACATTTATCAGTAGATAAATGATCAGTTTTAGTAGCAATTATCAAATGCAATAATTAAAACACAGCCACAGTGAATTGGATGGCCAGGACCAACTTTTGTGGCTATACAAGAAAGTACATTTGAATAAAAAGGTACAAGATTTGGAATAGAAAATAATTTCTACAACTCCTAGAATCTTAGCTATTCATGAATAGCTCAGGGTCACAATTAAAATACAAAGGGGACAAATATGTCCATGAGACTTTCTAGGCTTCTTTAGCTAGGGTTGTGACTAAATAGAACAATGGCTTTGACAAAAAGCAGCTCATTTATGGAGCCCAGGCCTTGAGTTCAAGTCCAGGAACAGCACAAAATGAAAAAGAAAGGTATGGAGGAAGGGAGGGAGGAAGAAAATAGAAGGAAGAAAGGAATGAAGGAAGGAAGAAAGGAAGCAGGGAGGGAAGAAAAGATAGATCATTTCCAGATATCTATGTGGATGTTCAAAATTTGGGCTGGCTGCTATTCTTGGATGCTTTGCAGGCTCAGGGAATGGGCCATCTGTGGGAATGACTTGCAGAATTAAGGTAAAAAGGTGCGGAATCCATTGAGTTGTTTGCCAACCATTTGAATGAGGAACAGGGCTGTGGGAATCAGGCCTATGATCCTATCACCTTCGAGTTTCTTCAGAAGGTGCCCGGGTGCTGGGTGTGGGTCAGTAATCCCAGCAGAAGCTGCTGTCTGATTGAAAGGTATGTGTTGGACAGTGGGGTCAGGTTAAATTCATGCCAAGGGACCAGAAATTAGTACCAGAATCTTGAAGCTTGCAGTCAGTGCCTGGCTCTGATGAGATTCAGAGAGTCCTGCACACAAGGTCCATGTCTGGTACACCAGGATGAGCATCAGGACCCCATCCATGCTCTAGCATCTAACCTTGCAAAGCCTACTGAGCAACCACTCCTTTGTCATTTCAGCCCTGGAGAATCTACCATTGCTATTATTCCCTACTCTTTATGGAGGGCTGTGTCCAGGGCCACTCAGAGGTGCTGAAGGCCACGGTGTAGGCCTGGCCCTTCCTCTTCTTTCCCTTGAGGGATCTGGCAGAATCACCAAACCTGGAGGCCTTCAAAGGGCTTGATCTCCTAGTGTCCTCAATGGGTTCGATCTCCTAATTGTCAAGAAGGAGCACCCCATTGGGTGGAAACAGCAAGTGCTGTTTGTGGCAATTTGTGGCAATTGCAACTTGAGATAAGGATTTAGAATTATCATTCCATGGCACGAATATCTTCTCTGGAAGTCCTGACTGAAAGGTCAACAGAGAGTCACCTTTCAGCTGGGACTGAAGAACAGCCTTTGATCCTCTCCATTAACCTGACTATCGAAGATGGCACCCAGGATGAATTCCAAACCTATCTCCTCTAGTGGGCCAGGAAGTGGAAAGAAGGAGTCCAACTGTGCTCAACCAAGCTTCAGATTCTGTCTGGCTCCTCTACAAAATCCGGAAGGCTCTGCATGAGGTGAGCCTTGACTCCATCACTGAACTTGTGTTGAACAATTTCTGGTGTCCAGAAACCATGAGAAAATTTTCTCCTTCCCGGGGTCAGACAAAGAACCTTTGCCTATTCTTCTCCAAGATAAGTGGCAACTTCTACACTTCCAGCTTCAGTAATCTCTCATATTTCTGCAAATACATGGCGCATCTGGGGCAGCCTCAGCATCTCCAGGAGTTTCCTGTGCAGGATATCTTTGTCCTGTATGGATGGCTACCCTCCATCCTCAGGAACCCGACCACTTTGAACACCTTTACTTTGAGTTCATGTTCATTGAAGGAAGCCAATGT
Source organism: Dipodomys merriami (assembly GCF_024711535.1). NCBI lineage: Eukaryota > Metazoa > Chordata > Mammalia > Rodentia > Heteromyidae > Dipodomys > Dipodomys merriami. Next base: position 41,103 of record NW_027203878.1, on the reverse strand, counting down.
GAAGTCCTTGTGCCAGTGTCCCTGTGCCAGGCAGCTCAAGCACCTGTATATGAGGAGTTTGTGCATGGGCTGTTTCAATCCTGAGTCCCTGTGAGCCCTGCTGGAGCAAGTGACCGGCACCATGGAGATCCTGGCCTTGGAGCACTGTGACATCACTGAACCCCAGCTCTTGACAATCCTGCCCTCCCTAAGCCAATGCTCCCAGCTGCATTTCCTCAGCTTCTATGGAAATTGCATCTCCACAGCCACCCTGAACAACCTACTGTACCACACAGCCAGGCGAGGCCATTTAAGCGAGGGCCCCACCTTACCCCACTGGAGAGCTACTGCCCTCCACAGTGGGGCCTAGGGAACCTTGACCCCTACAGATTTGCCCAGGTTCAGGCTCAGTTGGCACAGGTCTTGAGAGAGAGGGGGCCAAACCAGAAGGTCCAGATCTGTACCAATTTCTGTCATCACTGGCCAAAATGCCAATTATATAGCCTGGAGCCCCATGGCTACTAGCAGCTCACCCCCGAGGGTCTTCCTAGCCTTCTGCTCTGCTTATGTAGTCACATGCATCTTCTAGAATCTCTTGTCGGCATCACAGAGGAAACCGAAGACACAAGTTCATTTTCCATGGAGCACACCCTGCATTCTTCTGTGCGGGTGGAAGAGACTGGGTGTCTTTTCCTGAACTTCCTAGCTATCAAACCCCTGGACTTCTCATCCCAGTAGGCATCTATGTGTCCTGTGTACACAATATTAAGAAGCTGGAGTGGTCTCTGCCTGGTAAGAACTGGAACATGATCCTGTTCCTAAATGTTTGTAAGCAAACCTACAAGTGCTGCGGCAATCCCTCAAGATCTTTCATTTACTGTATCACTCCCTTAATAAAACAAAAATAAAGGAAAAGCATGAATAGAATTGTGTCATTTCTAAGCACCAATGAATGAAACTATTTTTGGTATTGAGAATCCTAGCTACTCTACTAGTCTGAGATCTGAGCATCATAGTTCAAAGCTAGCCTGGGCAAGAAAGTGTCTGAGATTCTCATTTCTAGTGAATCACCAAAAAATGCTGAAGTGGAGCTGTGGTTTAAGTAGTGGCATGCTGGTATTGTGCATTAATGCTCAAGGACAACTCCCAGGAAGTCAAGTTCAAGACCCAGAATTGGTACAACCCAACTACCATCAAATATACCCATGATCAAGATATGGATCCAATTTTAGAGAAAATGGAGTGGGTGGGGAAATTCAATATCAAATACCAAACGACATCCATGAAAACAAGAGAACTTTTTTCCAAAGTGTTTTGTGATGAGCGTCCTAGTTACTCAGCTAGTCTAGGGTCTGAGGATCACAATTGAAATCCAGGCAGGGAAGGAAGGTCTGTGAGACTCTCTTCTCTATTCAATCACCAGATACACTCTTAGTTGTCCTATAGCTTAAATGTTAGAGTGCTTGCTTTGTACATAAAAGCTCATGGACACAATAATGGAATATAAGGTGTATGAACCCTATAAACATGTTTGTGAGAATAAGTATCAGTATCCCACAGTGATGTAAAACGTTTGAAATTTATGTATTCACTTAATCTATATAAAGAAAAAAAAACTAAAGGGTACCACTACAGACCCTGAATTTAAGCCCCAATGTTGACACAAAAACAAAAGCAAAATAATGCCATGATCACACTCAAATATAAATATATCCAATCTTAGAGAAATTTATAAGTAATTTTCAAAGTCAAATGTTATAAGACATTACATGTAACAAAAGTATTTCTGCTTCTACAGCATATTTTTGGATGATAATTTTCAGTATGTAAATGTGGTTTGTGGTTGATCAGACATGTCTTAAAACTTCAGGCTCACTTCAATTTGTTTTTCTATAAGGAGTATTAACTCTGTGTCCACCCAGGCATGCCAAAAATAAAGAATGAAAATATATGACCTTCGGTATCCTTCCATGAAGAACTATAAAGTAAAGTATGTGACATCACCTTCCTATGATGGTAACAGAGTTTCACTGGTTTTTTTTTTTTTTTTGCTTCAAATCAAAATAAACTAATCAAAGCGTGGGGACATCTTTATGGAGCTGTGAGGGAACTGAGACCACCCACACTTTGACCCATCATTGAATACCCATTATATGTACATAAAGTATTATATGTGTATATTTAATATGTATTACTCTGGGATATTTACTATCAGTTATGTGTGACCTGCTTAGCTCATGACTCCTTATTGAAGTGGGTATTTATCCATTGAATGTCATTTTGGGGGGGGGGCGGTCGTGAGGCCTGAACTCTGGGCCTGGGTGCTGTCCCTCAGCTCTTCAGCTCAAGGATAGTGCACTACCACTTGAGCCAAAGCGCCTCTTCCGGCTTTTTCTCTTATGTGGTGCTGAGGAATTGAACCCAGGGCCTCATGCATTCAAGGCAAGTGCTCTACCACTGAGCCACCTTCCCAGCCCCTGAATGTCATATTTTTATTATTACTAATGTCAATACCAGAACTTCATCTCTACAATTGGCCATACTATTTGCATAACCTTGTCAGTTTGTGTAAAGAATCATCTCTTCTCTTTTTTTTCCCAGATTTATAACTTTTTTTTCCTTCCTGATGGCCTAAATGCACTTAGTTCTGCATAATGGATAGTTGGGGACCTCATGTGTCGCGACGAGTGTTAATGTGCAATCAGTGTTTAATTCACCAATAATAATCCAATTGTATTGAAGAAATTATTAAAATAAAGAAGAAAGATAACGTGAACTTTCTAGAAACTAATGTATTTTGACCATCTCTTGATAAAATACTAATAATTTAGAAATATTTGCAAAGTAGTATGCCTTATGAAAGGATAATAAAGAGTAATGTGGAATTTTGCCAATACTTCCAATTCAAAACTAAAGTCCATTGTTAGTATATAATCATTCTCTTAGTAGAAATTAAATATCATTGGACTCATTAATTGCATGTTGAAGGAAAACATTTATAGTACTCAGATATACTAAAAAATAGATTTTCACATAAAGCAATACAAATGCCAGAAGACAGAAAGGTGCAATAAACCAAAGGACAGGGCAGAAAGGCATGCCATTATGTGACCATTTGTCAGAAATAGTCATGTCTTTCTTTAAACATAGTATAAAACCCAATAGTTCAATCTGTTTCGAATAATGCATTTCTTATAAAATTAAAATAATAGAAATGTAAAAATTATTTGTTATCACATCAATTGGAAACATAAAAAGAAAAAGTATTTATAGACAGATAAAATGTATATAATTTTAAGTCAGGTGACAGTTGCTCACCCATGTAATCCTAGCTACTCAGGAGACTGAGATCTGAAGATCACTTTCAAAGCCAGCCCAGGCAGGAAAGTCTGTGACTCTTATCTCCAATAAACCACTTGAAAACCAGAAGTGGTGCTCTGGCTTAAGTGGTAGAGTGCTTGCCTTGAGCTGAAGAGTGCAGGGACAGGATTCAGGCCCAGACTTCAAGCCCAACAGACCGACAATAAAAGCATATAATTTTGTATATATAATATTTTTAAGGCTATAAAAAAAAGAATTACTTGAAAAATACATCCAGCCATGGGTAAACAACCTACTATGAATCTTTACTTTTTAGCTATTACTTCATAAAGCTAATACATTATGGTATACAATTGAAGTGTATTTTTGTAGCTTATAAAATCCATTTTTGAAATTCTGAAACAACACAGAGAAAGCAGAGACAGAAGAGGAAGAAGAAAAGGAATAAAAGGAAAGACAGTGGGAATGAAATTGGACATGGGGAAGATGGATCTGACAAAATAGATTGAGGAATATGGAAAAAGGCAGATGTGTGAATGGAAATATATAACAATGAACCAAAATACATTCAACTAAGTATATGAAACCATGCACTTTTAAAAGTGCATAATATGAATGAATTGTGACTAAGAAGAATAGTGATATAAAGGCAGGCAGAAACTATATTTCAAAAATTAGGAAAATATGTATAAACTAAGCTACATAGAAAGTTTTGATCTGGTGGTCAAGGTTAAAAGCTAAATTGGACAGGAAATCAAAAAGAATATTAATTCCAGTTAACTATCACAGAGCAAAAATTAGAGTTCAATTGGTGAAACATTATCCTTATGCAATAAATAAATAAATAAATAAATAAATAAATAAATAAATAAATAAATAAATAAATAAATAATTAAATGGACTGTACCAGGCTTTAAGATCAATTCCCAGACAGACTAGCAGCAAAAAAACAAATTTAGGCAAATGCTTAAGAAAGCATAATTTGTAAACTAGAATCAATGAAAATACACTAGTGGAGATGATTAGATAAGTACTCAGTAAATAGAAATAAAAAAATAGAATGATATTCAAATTTACCTGGCTTTGGTTACAACTTGTGACTCAACCATTACTAGAAAAATGAGTGCGAATCACTTATTCATGGAATTCATTACAACAATATAAACTAATATCTGATGGAAAAAAGAATGTAGACCATCTACACATTTGGTCATCCATGTAAGTTCAATCATAAGAGGACTTATTTTTCATAATATGTGTTTTGTCCCAGAAGCCATGCAGAAAATTTCTATCTGGCCTTAACAAAATGATGTAGCAGTTGGGGGCAAAGATGCCACCCAGCAACTCTTACTGGAATCCAAGATGGAGAAAACCTCTGTAGCCACCCTGACTTTCCTTTTGTCACTGAGGTAGACAGGCAGGAATGTGAACCGGATACTACAGAACACCAGCATGCTGAAGGTTAGGAACTTGGCTTCATTGAAGGTGCCAGGCCAGAAAAAACATAATGAAGCTGGCCAGGGCCAGGGGAGCCCAAGTATCCCAAGACACAGTAAAAAGTGGTGAGGGAACCCTTGTTACACAGGATGAGCACATGGCCACATTTAGAGTGTATATCTGTGTAAGAGTAGGAAGGTGAAGTCTCTAGTCAGAGTACACAGAGAGGTACCTAGATCAGAGTACAGATAGGAATGGTGACGTTAGGAGCCCCTGATAGCAGCAGCCACCTCATGTTTCTCCCTAGAGAAGTAACCTTGAAGGCCAGACCCACATTTACAGTTTTGGCCAAGACAGCAGAAATAGATACTGTGAATGCAACTCCAAACGTGGTTTGCTGTGGAATGCAGGTGATTGTGTTGGAACAGCCATTAAAGAGCAAAGGAAAGTGAGAACAGAAGATGAGGGAGATGAGCAGGATGTACCTGAGAGCCTGGCTACTAGCTTTTTTTTTAATTGTGAAAATGCTGTACAGAGGGGTTGCAATTACATGGGCAAGATAATGAGAGATTACTAGCTTTGACAGTGGAGGTGTTCTGATGTTCACAAAGACTCCAAGGACAATTCCCTGTTAGTGTACATAAATAAATGGCCATGCAGGTCAAGGCCATTCCCAAGAGCTCTCCATTAGCCAGGAAACTTTCATCTCTTTAAGTCACTGGTTACTCTCTGCATTGGCATACTGGTGATCAGGACACTTTACACATTGCTCCATATCTAGTGAGGAAGTCAAATAACCAATAGTCACTTTTCACTACTTAAAAGAATATTGGGAATCCCTACATAGGGATAATACTAACATGTCAACACTTACTAGCAACAAAAGAAAATATTATCAATTATTCCTTGATATGTTCAGTACTATTTCTATTTCTTCTTCATGTTCCCACACTCTTGCCTACATTTTCCTTTTTCAGTTTGAATCTTTTTTTTTTTACATACTGTGACTATCACCCATAATATTTATTTCCATTTGTAAAAGCCTATGAAAAAATTTTTGCACATACTGGAGCATGTGGCTAATGATATCTGAAGAGTATGGTTCGAAGCCATCCCAGGCAGGAAAGTCCATGAGACCCTTATTTTTTTTTGTGGGGGGGGGCGGTCATGGGGCCTATACTCTGGGCCTGGGCGCTGTCCCTCAGCTCTTCAGCTCAAGGCTAGTGCTCTACCACTTGAGCCACAGCACCACTTCCAGCTTTTTTCTTTTTTCTTATGTGGTGCTGAGGAATAGAACCCAGGGCCTCATGCATGCAAGGCAAGCACTCTACCATTGAGCCATCTTCCTAGCCCATGAGATTCTTATTTCCAGTTAACCACCAGAAAACCAGAAGTGGTGATTTAGCTCAAGTTGTAGAGTGTTTGCCATTAGCTGAAGCTTAGAGACAGCAGCCAGGCTCAGAGTTCAAGCCCCTTGACAGACCAAAATAAAAAGAACGTTTCTGCATGTTAAATGCTACCATACTAATTCTCAGTCTTTTGTGTACTACTCAAACCACTAATCCAAAATTCTGGACAGAAATGTTTGGAATTCCTTGAATGTCTCTATGCAATATAAATAAGAACCCATTAGCTATTCCTTGCAGACATTATATTTGTCCATCTGACTCATCAATAAAGTGGTGGAGAACAAAAGCTGTACAATCATCCTCTGCAAAACACTGTTGCCTGCTTCTTCGACCAAACCCAACACAGAGTGCACACTCTGTTGAAAGAACATTTCTGGTCACTAGGAAATAAAGGTGTACAAGATGTCTGTTTTTTTTGCACCCTAAAGTGAACTTGAAGAAGATAGAGACCATGTACTTAAAAAGGCTTCGCACTTCATATGATAGACATTAAACTTACATTGCTAAGGAGTGGAATAATCATGTGTAAAATGAGTAGAAAAAAATAATCTTACAAGTAATTCAGAGCCTATATTTTTTATTTCAAGGAGCAGTGTCATCCAGTGTCACAATTAATTTACAAGGTGAAAGAAGGAAGTCTTTGAGTATGCAATTATTATACAACATTTGTGTTTCAGGGATTGGGTAACACAAGGGAGTAATCATAAATTTGTTCCTAAGTCATGCACTTACCTATTAGCTATCTCTTTCTCTGAGCAAAGGGTACAATCAAAGCAACAGGTAATCTTTCCTTCCTGAGGGGATTTCCTGAATCCAGGACATATCTCACTGCAGACAGTGAGGAGCCTGAGAACAATAAGATATTTGTCAGTAAATGTATAGAATTTTACATAATACTAAAAAGTCCATTGATTTAAAGAATAGGATTATTAAGGATATAATTGTATGAACATAACTCTAATAATGCAGTTATAGATTCCACATCATATATCAAAAGTGTTATGTAGTATATACTTAGTCTCTATCTAGCCTGAACTACTGAGAAGTGTCTGTCCTTTAAAAGAAAGAGGATAATGATGGGAAAGTAGGTCCTGGTTGACAGCCTTCTGGAATTTCCTTGAATTCATAATATCCTATGTAGTCTCCTTCTCATCTGTGACATGTTGAGGGACAAGGAGAAAGAATCCTCTTGATGCTTTAAAAGTATGCTATAAGATAAAGCACAGGCCTCATCTTTATAGGGTTATATGAAGCCCAGGCCCTTCCAATCTTCTTTTCATCTATCCAGTGCCATGCATTGAAAATCTGCTCACACAAGCTCTTTCACTGTTTGCTCTCTCCACAGATCATTAAAGTAGCAAGACAACAAACCATTGAATGGATTCTCCACAGAAGGGAGCAAAATAACTCTTTAAAAAAATTAAATGTTTCCTCTGATACTTTCTCTCAGCATAGAAACCAGCTAAGAAAAATACAATTTACATTCTATGATAACATTCTAAATAAATATTGAACAACACACTTTTAACTTTTTATTTTTTGGGTGCTTAACCTAGAGATAAAAATCTGTATCTGGCCACTGTCCTTGAGGCTGTTTTGCTCAAGGTTACCACTCTACCACTGGAGCCATAGCTCCACTTGATCTTCTTGGTAGTTAATCAAGATAAGAGTCTCACAAAATTTTCTTCCCATTTTAGCTTTAAACTGATATGTAATCTTAGATCTGGAAGGATAGGATTACAGTCATGAGTCCCCAGTGCTCAGCTCCATTAATTTATTCTGTTTCTTTTCTATCCAAGAGTCATCAATAAAATTTCTTAAGTTTGATATACTTAAATGTTAGTAAGCACAGAGAGTATAAAGTCTGTGTGGTTTTTTTTCTGTGTGTGAGAGTATATGTGTGAGCCAGAACTATTGTTGAATTCAGTGCCTGGGCTTTGTATCTAAGCTTTGCTGCTTAAGGTTAGCACTGTATCACTTGATCCACTGCTCTACTTCCAGTTTTTTGGGTGTTTAAATAAAGATAACAGTCTCACAGGCTTTTCTGCTAGGACTGATTTGAAACCATGATACTAAAATCTCTGACTTCTAAACATCTAGTATTATAGGAGTGACTTTTCTGGCCCCAGCCAGGAATACATTTTAAGGGTGAAATCTGCTTATTTATATGAAATTACAATTAGATCCCACCCACCTTTGTAGTTCCTATGGCCCACTCTACCATATTTTATTATTCAAACGCTTGTGAACATGTAGTTTATGTGGAGAAAAATGGCCTACTTCCACTTGAGGTCAGACCTTCTGGAAAATTCCAAATGTTCACAATGTCATACTCTTCTTCTAATTTCCTTTTCTCAATCAAAATCTCTTGGCCTCAAAGAGGATTATGAAATTGTATTTTATTCACAAAATGGGTACACCTAAAAAAAGATACATCATCTTATGATGAAGTACATCTCAGACTTAAAACAAAAAATCTGAAATGAGTAAAGCTCCTGATTAAAATTTCAGATTCAGCATTCCAAAAGAGCAGAAAAACCTAATGAAGAAATAAAAAATTCTATGGGACAAAAAATCATCAAAATAATCTTTGGACATCCTGGTCACTCAGCAAAGAAATAGAAGTCTTTGTTTCAAGAGAAACCAGTTCCATACAAATACTCATAAATGAGACAATTCCCAATTTCCTCACTACAGTTTCACATAACTAAGTTTGTAAAAATCTATAGTTTGAGAATGGTAAAATTTTCATGCATAAAGTTGAATGAATTTAATTTACTTATAAAAATATGGATAATTCTGTTTAGCAGATTATCTTTACTAGTATTAAGAAACACATCAGGAAAAGGTGAATTTTTAATTTTCAAAACATTAGCTATGAGCATGTTGAGGTTATTTGAAACTAAATGAATTTATGGAAAAATGGAATATATTTTGCACTTTTTACTGACCTGCTTTAAATTAACAGCACAAGCACACATGTGTAAGAGACCTCAATTACAAACTGTTATACAGTAAGAGACCTGTCTAGGAAATGACGTTCCTCACTGTACCATCCAAAACTTTAAGTCCTTACCTGTGCAGGTGAAGGCACTGAACCTTTTCTATTTTCCGTTGTTTATAATATTGCTTGATGAAGAAGCGTGTCATGGAGAGCCTGGGCCACAGAATATACAGCATTCTATATACTGTAACTGTCTCCAGACATAGTCATGTCAAAAATGTGCCTAGGCAACCAAGCCAAAGAGGCATCATGAGGATAGTTCTCCCCATTACCAAATCAGAATCAGAACCTGAGCAATTAAAGGAGAAACCACAGCCCACCAAGGAAAATGTCTCCTGGGTATTTGGAACGGTTAACTACTTTGACAAAATTTGTGAATCCAAAAACATCTGGGTGATGATGTTAAAAAAATGACAGGTACATGTAATGAACTAAGCAGAAAATATTTTTCTTATGGTTAAATGCCATTCTACAACTTTTCCTTTTATTAAAATTTACTCAACACACACCATTAAATATAGTAGGAATTCATCATGGACATATAGGATGAGGACATACGCTGATGATTTACTTATATGGTTATAGGGTGCCATGATTTTTAAAATATACATCACTGGTTTGTTATTGCCAGATCAAATTATTCTTGGCCATCTCTTCTTTCAATGCAGGAAGAATCCGCAAACATTTTCATCTTGTAATGTTAACAGTCCTACCCAATTCCAGCTGAAGTGAAGTAGTAATAAGACCATGGCAGTTGCTACTGATGTGTTCTTTGGGGACATCTAATAGAGAGAAGGAAACTTTTTATGGTCACTCAGTACATGATCAAAAGTCCCAAAGGTAAACTAAAGATAAGGAATAGAAGATGCTCCATGAATGAGAACATTTCTATCTATGACAATCCCAGTCATCATATATGTTATATAACCATGTGAAGAAAATGGAAGGCATGTTTTTTTTTCTTTTTTCTTTTTTTTTTTTTTTTGCCTCTTCTTTTTTTCTTTTTTTCTTGCCCATGAAATTGTAACCCCTCTTTATGGTATTTTCAAAATAAAAAAATAATAAAAAACAACATTGAGATATCACCTCTTTTTATTACTTTTTTTTATTTTGAAAATACCATACAGAGGGGTTACAATTACATGGGTAAGATAGTGAGTACATTTCCTATCAAACATTGCTGCCTCCTCCTTAGTTTCCCCATACCATCCCTTCTCCTCCCCACCCACTCACCCCCACACCCCCATATCACAACCACCCTACCCCCTCCCCACCTCCTCACCCCGCCAAAGTTGTAAAGTTCGTTTTTTGGCATAACGTCTTGTACATCTCGTAGTTGTAATGGGTCTACCTCTAACCCTGTTTAAACAGTTTGTTTTTTCCCTTCCCCTCCACAAATTATATCAACATCAAATACAGTGAAAGCAGGGCTTATAAAGCATTGTTGCCTCCTCCTTTGTTTCCCCTTCCCATCCCTTCCCCTCTCCAACTCCCCATTCCCCCTCAATCCCACCACCACCACCACCACCTCCATTTGATAGGAAGTTGAAAGACTTGGAAAAAATTATATTAAGTGAAGTAAGCCAGGCCCAACGAAACATAGGTCCTATGGTTTTCTTATTTGCAATACTAGTATATGTCTGAGACAAACAGAAACTCTTAAACAAGTTGATGTTAGGCAAAATAAACCCCAAGATAAGGATTCATCTGGGTTTTTTTTTCTTTCTCACGATTATTTCCATCATATTTATAAGATGCTTTCTTTGTTGCTGTGTATGTACCTCCCCCATGGTATAACCCCTGCTTTCACTGTATTTTATTTAGACATGTTTTTCTTTTAGTTTTTGAAAAGAAAAAATAAAACTTTTTAATTAAGTGTAAAACAAATCAATTTGTACAATGTCTTTTGGTCTTTGTCACTGTCTTTGTCTTTGTCACATCAACTCTTTTGGTCTTTGTCACATCAACTCCTCTCATTTGTATCTACCACAGGTATTCCCTGACTTTAATAGTTCCATTTTCACATATGTACATTGAATATTATGTTGTATTTGCCCAACCATATTCTTCTTTTACCTTTACACCTTTCCACATCCCCTTAAAACGCCCCAAGAAGATATGCTTCTGGGGCTCATTTTTTATATAGTCTGTTAATTTTTTCAGAAAGGTTAGATTGATATGTACTATAATTTATTCAGATTGATCATGTATATATGTAAGTGAATATATGTGGGCTCCATAACTTTATAATATTTCATGAGCATAATTTTTATCTAATATTACATATGAGAGAACACATACCTACTTTTACTTTCTTTTTTTCCTGCCAATTGTGGGGCCTGAACTTTGGGCCTGGGCACTGTCTCTCAGCTCTTCAGCTCAAGTCTACCACTCTACCACTTGAGCCATGGCACCATTTCCAGATCTTTCTGCTGAGCAATGGAATCCAGGGTCTCATGCTTGCAAAGCAAGCACTCTACCACTGAGCCACCTTTCCACCCCCTACTTTCACTTTCTGAGCCTGACTTTCTTCATTCAATATATCTTACACAGAAGCATATGTATATGTGTGGTAATACAGGGATATAAACTCAGGGACTCATGTACTACTCCTTTCAAAGCTACCAATCAACAACTTGAACCACACATTAATTCCTGTTTAATTCTTGTTGATTCAGAATGTTTTCTGATTACTTGCACACTCTGCTTAACATATCTCTACACTTTCAAGTCATTTCCTGATTTTTTAAAGAAAATTAGTAAGGGTAAAACTTAAAAAAAACCCTCTTTGATGTGAAGAGTAAACAAAGGAGGAGGCTGCAATGCTTGGTAAGAAATGTACGCATTATCCTGCCCATGCAATTGTATGTTCACAAATAAAATAAAATAAAATTTAAAAAACCCTCTTGTCATATCTAACTTTTCTCTTTTCAAACCAAAGGGACTATCCTATTCCATTATATTTGAGTACTTACTCTTTGATATTACAAAATTTGATAGGTTCATAAATCCAATCTCCTCCTATCATACTCTCCTAACAGCTGAAATGGCCCCAAATTTGATATTTTTACTATCGCCTACCCTTCCTATTCTTATCTGTGGACCTGTAAAGATTCAGAAATGTAACAATCTGGGCAGATATTCTTCCTGATGGTCCTGTAAATGCTGCTATGGACTTTTTTCCCTCATATGATTGTGGTTTGGAATATTATAATTTCTCAAGATGCAAATGAAGGGATCTTTAAATGCTGTTGAATTTCCATATTGAACATTATATACATACATACATCTATATCTATATCTATATCTATATCTATATCTATATAATCCCAGAGTCAAGTTATGTAAAAGACTAGGATATTTGTTGTGCTCTTTAATAGCAACTACCACAAAAAACACACTAGTAGTTCATGAATGTCAACCTGAATAATGAACATAGAATTTCAAGACTAGTATTTCAAACTTAGGATGTTGAAGTATAGAATGCTTACTTTCTTGCCCATATATATGTTAAAATATTACCCTAAATTGGGATATAATGTGAATATAGTTTCATGTGTGAAAGACATAAAGGAAATTTGTCATGAATGAAATTTAAAAAGTTAGTTAAGGCACAAGATAGTTTGCTTTATCTCTACTACCACATAAACCACAGCAATCATTTTCCATTAAATGTGGGGCTGGCTTTCATGAGACAACAAATATTCTATTGTTTTCATGTTTGGTAACTATCTCCACATATGAGAAAAGTTTTATTTCAAGCCACCTAGTTTGTGTAATGTGGTTATATTGCAGGTCAGAGTAACTAACAAATCTTCCATGTAAGAATGTCTTTCAGAAGCTAAGTGTCATTTAAGGAAGATTCTATAGCAAGTTATGTTCACAGACCCAACATAGTAAAAAAAAAAAAAAAAACACTTGATGCAATATCAAGCAAAACAAGAGCTTAACCATCAGGTGATGGAATTTTATTTCTCATTCATATAACAATAGTAAAGGGAGTCATCCAACTCCCAGGTGCTTATTATGGAGAGAGTAACCTCCAACATGGGGATGAGAATGTCAGCAAGCTTTACATTGAAATCCAATTTCCAAGGCCACCGTAGCACAATGCAGTAATCACTTCCCAATATATTTAGATTGAGATATTGAAAAGAATGACTATAAAAAAGTAAAGAGGATCAAAGTACTTTTCATTCTCTTTTGTCATGTTTATGTGTATAAAGTTATTCATGTGTGCACATTCTAAAGAAATTAATGCAATGAAATCAACAAACCTTTAAAGTTAACAATTGAGGCAATATTAAAATATAAGTAATTAAGAATTACTTATAGAATCCATAGAAGAACAGGAAACTGGCAATTAAAGTTTCATAAAAGTATAACCAAGCAATAGGGCAGATAATCAAGATACAGAAGAAAGGTGAGTAACATGTTAGGAGTTACTAAATAATTCTCAGTCCTAAATATCAATTTTATTGGACTTGACCCTACAATTAAATGACATAGATTGAGTAATTGGATCAAGATATAAAACAGTAATTGGATCAAGATATAAAACACATCCACCTGCTGTCCCAACCAAAAAAATTATCAAATAGAAAGCAAACCCACAAAAAATAGGGTGGAGTAGCAATCCTAATATCAGATGAAATAGACATCAAATTAAATTAATGAGAATAAACACAGAAGGACATTACATACTAATAAAGGGAACTCTTTCTCAGAGTAATATACCAATTCTAAATATCTATTCACCAAATGCTGGAGTACCCAATTTTATTAAACAATGCATTTTAATCTAACAATGCACATAGATCTAAACACATTGATAATTGGTAACATCAATACATCATTGTCATCTCTGGATCATCCAGGAAAAGCTCTGCAAAGAAAATTCATACATATATGATTGTATGGACCACCTAGTTTTTCCAGATATCTAGTGAATATTTAAACAGGAGCATCAGAATATAAATTCCTCTCAACAACTTAATGAACACTCTAGCAAGTAGATCATATTTTAAGTCGCAAAACAAATCTTGCAAATTAAAAAAATATGATATTATTCCCCTGCATCCTGACATATCAAAATGGAATAAAATTACAGCTCAACACATAATGCTATGACAGAAAATTCTGTAAAGTGTGGATAATGAATAATATATCACAGAATGAAGAGATTAGAATGGGAATTCAAATATTTATTAAACAACATATATGAACCCATAAAATACAGATCCTCTAGGACTCAATGAAGACAGTACTCAGAGGAATATTTATAACTCTGTGCTTACAAAAACAAGTTGGGGAAATCTCAAATCAGTAGTTTAGTGATGAAAATCAAGGTTCTTGAAGAACAGGAATAAACCAAAAGCCAAAGTAAAAGGTTGAAACACTAAAAATTAAATCAAATAAAATAGAGAAGAAAATACCATAAAACATTAACAAATATTGGTTCTTTTAAGAAAATTAATAAAACTGGCATACTCTTAGCAAATCTGATCCCCAAAAGAAGAGTATGTACACACATAAAGAAAATTATAGGCAAAAATCGGAAAATCAAGAGAGATACAATCAAGCTTTAGAACATTAGAAGGGAATAATTTGTAAACATTTATCATGACAAATTGGAGAATTGGGAGGAATGGTGAAATTTCCAGAGAATGTTGATATATTCCAACAAACAAAATACATTGGAACCAAGACAATAGACCCATAACAAGTAATGAAATTGAACTGGCAATATAAGACCTCCCATCTAAGGAACGCCCAGGACCTGATGAATATATAGCTGAATTCTATAAGGCCTTCAAAGAGAACTCACTCCATTATTTCTTAAAAATCTTCAATGAAACAGAAAGGGAAAGATCACTACCAAAGTTCTTTTTTGAAACCAGCAAAACGCTCATCCAAAAACAACATACACTCATCATGAAAGAGATCTGTAGATCCATTTCTTGGATGAACATCAATGCAAAACTTCTAAATAAAATTCCAGCCAACCTAATTTAACAACTATCCAAAGAAGTTGTATTCTATGATCAAATTAGATTCAACACATCAACAGAAACAAGGACAGCAACTACAAAATCTTATAAACAAAGTATTTGACAAGATTCAACACCTCTTTATGAAAAATGCTCTGGAGAAGCTAAGAAGCCATGGACTACAGCAACTATAAGGTAATGGAATAACCTTCCATGGTCCTGATTGGGAAGGATTATCATCATGAAAATGGTAGTAGTGCCTCAAGCTATCTACAAATTCAATGCAATACTAAGAAAAATCTTAAAAACATTCTTCAATGATATAGAAGAAGCAATCTGAAAATTCTTGTGGAATAGTCAAAGACCAGAGCAACAAGAACAGTCCTCAGCATGAAGACTGGTACTATAAAAATATCAATACCCAACTTCAAACTCTGTGATAAAGTCATAGTAATAAACAGTTTGATAATAGTACAAGAATAGGGCAGAAAGCAGAGCAACAGCAGCTCATGCCTGTAATCCTAGCTACAGAGGAGGCTGAGATCTGAGGATCATGGTTCAAATCCAGCCCAGTCAGGAAAGTCTGTGAGACTCTTATCTCCAGTAAACCACTAGAATACTGGAAGTGGCACTGTGGCTCCAGGGTGCTCGCCTTGAGCTGAAGAGCACAGGAACAGCACCCAGGCAAAGAGTTCAAGCCCCACAACTGCCAAAAAAAGAGTAGAGGTGAGGACCAATGGAATAGAAGACCATGAAATGAACCCACATACTTATAGCCACATAATATATCAGGAGAGAAAAAAAATAGGATAGAAGGAAGACAGTATCTTCAACAAGTTGTCAAAAGAGAATTGTGTAAACATGTGCTGAAAACTTCAAAGAGATTAGAACAGATATTATAGAACCTTATATATCACCCTTCACCTAAATCAATTATACAAGAAACTAAGACCTCAGTGTAAGACCTGATACCCTGAAGAGGTGGGGAAACACCAACGATCCTCGACACAATTCAAAATGTCTGAAGTCAATATGCAGAATCACAACAAATCAAAGAAAGTCTGGATGCATGGGATTGCCTCAAAATGAAGAGTTTCTGCAATGCAAATGGCATAGCTAGCAAGATAAATTGAAAGCCCACAGATTGGGGGAAGATGTTTATTAAGTATGCATCAGACAAAGGCCTCGTATCTAAAATATACTCAATGGTCAAAACATTAAACCTTTCCAAAATCAAGTCCTCAAAGAAACAATAACCCAATTAATAAATGAGTTAAAGAGTGAAAGAGAGCTATCTCTGCAGAAGATGTAGAATGGTAAATTTATCCATCAAGAGAGAGAGATTTGACATTTCTCTATATGAAAGAAATATAAATCAAAACAAAATTGAGATTCCACCTCACCCCAGTTAGAATGCCCAATATAAAGAAAACTAACAATACCAGATTTTGCCAAGGATATGGCCAAAAAAGAATGCTTACTAAACTTTTGATGCAAATGTAAAGTTTTCAACCACTCATAAAAGAATTATGGACATTCCTCAAAAGAGTAAACATAGAGCTTCCCTATGACCCAGCAATTACATTCTTATTCATTCATCCAATAGAACACAAAAAAGACCACAGTGAAGACACCAGCCCAATGATGTTCATTGCAACATTGTTTACCATAGCCATGGTATGGAATCAACCCAGATGGCCCTCAGTGGATGGATTAAGAATGTGTGGTTTACATAGCTAATGGCATTGTATGCTCCCATCTGAAAAAATGATATTGCTAGTTTCATAAGGAAATGGAAAAACTTTGTCACTGTTCTTGATTTCTGATTTTATATAAGTTTATCTGTTTTGGTAAGGATAAGGGAGAACACAGAAATGGTGGAACAAAGTGTGAACAAATGCAGCAGTGATACTAGACACTAGGCAGAAACTGAAATATACAACTTGTGTGGAAGGGGCTTAGGAGGGAAAATCTGAGAGAAAAGGACAGAGGTTGCACCATTCCAAAAGAAAAGTACTCATCCAACATGTAACTCTAATCCCTCTGTATATCACCTTTAAAATAATAACAAAAACTTGAAAAAAGTGGAATAAAACATTACATGCAAATGAAATACAAAAAACTATGCGCAAGCATGTATAACATCATCACATCAAATAGACTTTAATGAAAGGATCAAAAAGTAACAAGATTTTAATGTCATGATAAAGGAATTAAATCAACAAAGTGAAATAGTAACTGTAGGTGTTTATTTTCACACTTCTAAGCAATTAACTATACTAACTGACTTTGAGATAGTCCTTAATACAATAATAGGTGAAGATTTTATGAAGAGATTTGCCATTCGGAATCAACAGGCAGGCATTAGAATTTAATTTCACCCTTGATTACATGAGCCCTATATATGCCAAAGAACATTTTAACCAACTTCTATTGAATAAAGCATTGTTCATCAATGTAATGAATTTTCTCCAGGAGAAATGATGGGGTAGGGCCAAATACCAGCCATGTTTTAACATTTTACAACTATCTTGAGCACACATGTAGGTTACACTGTAGTAATGCTAGAAATTACCAAGGAATATGGGCACATAATATGAAAATCAAATGAATTATATTTTAACCATTATTACTTAAATAATAATTGCATTAAAATTATTCATTGAAAAAATTGCTTCATGATAAAGTGAATTGTTTTTCAGGGCACATTTCATGAAATAATCTGGTCCTAGGAACAAATGAAAATGAAAAGAACATCAGAAACACATAGTTATAGAAAACAGGACTTAAAGGAACTATCAAATTTTGCTTAAACCAAGAGAAGGAATAATGAACTAAATAACTTGCACTGCATGTCAATGAACAAGAGAAACTCAAGAATAGTAGAAAGAATGAAGGAAACGATGTCAGGAGCAAAAGCATAGTGGCAATCAGCAATGAATCAAAAGGAGTTTGTGCAAAACAGAAGGGTTATAAGGCTGAAGTAAAAATCCTAAAGCAGCAATCAACAGAATGACATACATTAATCCATATCTCCATGATTCTGCATGGGCTGAATCAGTATGGTGAAAATAGCCATATTACTGAAAACCATATACAAGTTCAGTTCAATCTCCATCAAAATTTCTATCCCTTCCTAGACAAAAACAGAACAGGCAGACTAAATTTTCTGAAAAAGGAAATCCTTTATTCAGAATGATGTTAAGACATAAGAACAGTACTGAAAAATCACTGCCTTTCTCTTATGCTATGGGGCCAAATAACAAAAAACCACATAAATCAATGAAAAATAAGACAGAAATACTTGTAACATCTACAGATATCTGATTTTTGGAGAATTGACAAAAAATACATGGCCTAGAGATGGCACCCAAAATAAGGCATGGAGCCGTTAAATTGGTTATCCATGTGGCAAACATTGAAACTAAAGCCTATCCTTGAATACACAATTTTTTCAAATGAAAGTTGATTAGTTTTCAAATAGATACTGGAACATTGAAAGTAGTAGTGAAAATGAAGGTCAATATAAAATAACGATAACCTTAATAGATCTCACACCTGTCATAAAATAATAGAAAGATTTAAGTGTGGGGCTCGGAAGGTGGGTCAGTGGTAGAGTGCTTGCCTTGCATGCATGAGGCCCTAGGTTCAATTCCTCAGCACCACATAAGCAGACAAAAAAGACCAGAAGTGGCTCTGTGGCTCAAGTGGTAGAGAATTAGCCTTGAGCTGAAGAGCTGAGGGACAGCGCCCAGGCCCAGAGTTCAGGCCCCACTTCTGGACCAAAAAAAGAAAAAAAGAAAAAGAAAGATTTAAGTGTGAACTCAACTAGGTGGTAGAATATTTTTCTTATTTACAAGGCCCTAAATTCTACCCAAGAATGGAAATTTATAGCAGCTTTGTTTGCATCAAATTGAAAAGGTTCAGCACACTGAAAGAAACAGTGGGACAGCCAAATATTTGGTTGAAACTCATTAAATCATTTTAGCAATCAATACAATAAAAATAAAAACTACATCAAGCCACACAAAATTTTGCAGTGTTATTGTAACTGAATATTGGATGTGGGCGATGAGTAAATGGCAAACCTCAAGATAATCTTTAGGGCAAGAGACATTTAAATTAAAGGAGAGCATAGCAGTGTGGGCAGAAGAAATGTATTTTTAAATGATGATATCATGCATACCAAAGCTCAGGGATGAGGTCTGAGATGCATGCTAGGATCACAGTATTGTAATAATATATATGAAGTAGCTTCATATATATTAACTAATTTGCTAATTGTTTAAATGCCTGCAAGGTACAGTTTTACTTCTGTAATTCAGGGAGGGGAAGGGAAAAAACAAAATACTTAAATAAGGATACAGGTTGACCCACTATAACAATGACATGTACAAAACACTATGTGGAAAATGAACTTTACAACTTTGGTGGGAGGGGGTAATTGTGGCGGTAGGAGGGGAGGGATGGTAGGGGAAAAACAAAGGAAGAGGCAACAATGCTCAATAGGAAATGTACTCATTACCTTCTCACCCCTCTGTACAGTATTCTTACAATAAAAATGTACAAAAAATTAAAAATAACATTCAATGATGGAAACCAATGTCTCATGTCTGTAATGTTAGTCATTCAGGAGGCTGAGATCTGAGGATAACAGTTCAGAGCCAGCATAGGCAACAAAGTCCATGAAACCCTCCTCTCCAACTTAACCAGCAAAAAGCTGAAAGAGCTGTGCCTCAAGTAGTAAAGCCTTACCTTGAGCAAAAAACTCAGGGACAGCACCTGAGTTTAATCTCCGGACTGGTATGAACACGCACACAAACACACACACACACACACACACACACACACACACACACACACACACACACACACACACACACTCCATGCAAACACAGTAGTAGATCACATACCTGTAATATTTTCACCTTATTTCCTAGTGATCACATTTAATTTTAATTTGTTTCATTTTTTCTGCTAATAGTTATTACTTTAGTTGTACACACTTGTGGAGGTACAATGTGACTAATACATGTATTAATAATTAATATAATGTAATTATAATGATCAAATTAAGGTAGTTAGCATTTCCATCTCTTTAAACTTGATCTGCATGTTTTTTACTAGGATGGAATAAATAAAATTTTGAACAAAAAAAATACAGTTTTAAAAATACCATGCAAACAAAGAACCTGCAGATTATTGCCTTACAGGGTCCCACTGATAGAGAACGGCATTACATTTTCATTGTTTATTTCTGTCTTGGTAAAGTTTCTCAAATGCCATGGGAACTAGAGGATTCTCATTTCAATTATGACTTTTAATTATATTCATAGGTGGTTAACTTGCACTCCTATTTGCCATTCAAGCACATTTGTACCTGGATCTGTAAGAAACAAACCAACTAGTTCTTTATAAAGATGATCTAGAACACAAAGGTAGCTTCTCAAAATCATTGCTGAATTTCTTTAGTAGAAAAAACAAAAATAAGGGGCTGGAAGGTGGCTCAGTGGTAGAGTGCTTGCCTTGCATGCATGAGGCCCTGGGTTCGATTCCTCAGCACCACATAAGCAAAAACGAAAAAAAAAAGCCAGGAGTGATGCTTTGGCTCAAGTAGTAGAGTGCTAGCCTCGAGCTGAACAGCTGAGGGACAGCGCCCAGGCCCAGAGTTCAGGCCCCCCAACTGTACCCCCCCAAAAAAAGAAAAACCAAAAATAAGAATAAATTTATTCCAAGTATGTTGTACTCATATATGGAAATACCACAATGGACGCCTATCATAATATAATTTGTACAAATTCAAAACATACTAAAATATTTTAAATCCCTTCAAATGATGGTAATGCTATATACAAATTAGAGATTGGGAATACATCCAGAAAGTCTGGAAAATTATCTGTGCTGGGGCCTCATGCGTGTAATCTTATATAATCAAGAACCTGAGAATTGCAGATACTAAGCCAAAGTCAACTAGTGTAGAAAATTCCTTGACAGACTTTTCTCCAGTTAACCAAAAAAATCCAGAAGTGCAGGAGTGATTCAAATGGTGAGAATCAACCTTGAGAGAAAAGGCCAATCAAGAGTACAAAGCAAACCAAACACTAATATCCCATACCTGTAATGCTTGCTCCTTCAGGAAGGTGAAAATGAACAGAAATAATTAGAGATGTAGGAGAGAATAAAGGATGTAGAAGAAGGCATAAAAATGGAATTAAATAGACCATGTGACTATGAAAAAACTTCATGGTTTGCAGGTGGAACTACAATATGAAAAATTATTTGGCACAAGTATCATATTGTTCAGAAATTGAGAACGATTGTGGGTGTAGAATTGAGTGAAATTTCTCATTTACTGCTGTGTAATTGCCATGGTCCACTTATATACAGGAAAGATTTCATGTATAAATATTATTATCTGTAGTCAATAATATGAAGGGTATGGTTTTTTGGGGGTCTAGTCATGGGGCCTGAACTCTGGGCCTGGGCTCTGTCCCTCAGCTCTTCAGCTCAAGGCTAACGCTCTACCACTTGAGCCACAGCGCCACTTCAGGCTTTTTTCTTTTTGCTTATGTGGTGCTGAGGAATCGAACCCAGGGCCTCATGCATGCAAGGCAAGCGCTCTACCACTGAGCCACCTTCCCAGCCCCACCATTAATGATATTTTACTAATACAGACTATTCTTTTCTTCATATCTATAGGTAGTTATGAGATTTGCTGAGATTATAATTCTCAATGTGTTCATATTAGCACAGAAACAAAAGTACACAAACATGTTTTGGGAAATTAAGAGAAGGAAAGTTAGCTTAACATGGATAAATACTACGGAATAAGAAAAATAAACTACGCTAGGGACTGGTGCATCATGCCTGTAGTCTTAGGTACATAGGGGTCTGAGATGTGGTGATCATGTTTTGAAGCTATCTTGGGCAGGGGTGACTGTGAGACTCATTTCTCTATTTAACAACCAAAAAGAATCAGATGTAGAGCTGTGGCTCAAGTGGTAAAGCACTAGTCTTGAGCAAGAAAGCTCAGTACAGTGCACATGCCCTGAATTTCTAGTACAAGCACAAAAGAAAAAAAGATAAGCAAACATACTACTGGCATATAAGATAAGGACATATATATATATATATATATATATATATACATATACATATGTGTGTGTGTGTGTTTGTGTGTGTATAATAGGAGGGAAGGGAGTATCTGAAGCCTTTTAGTACATAATTGGTGACACTGACTCAAATGTTTGAAATAGCAGCCATCCCATCATAATCTGCAGTGACTTCTGGGATTAAGAAGATAGTTGAGTAAAGTGTAGTGCCTAGAAAGAGAAGCTGTATATGGGAGGAAACCAAATTCATTTCCTACTAGTAGATAGAAATGTACTGAACCATAGATGAAAGGTACAAGTATGAAACTGAGCTTTTCACTGGTGCATAAGGATGGGTTGGCATGGTAGAGAAGAAAGAGAACACTCATCTGTGCACCTAAACTTCCCTCAGGCATTGCCTATCCTGAGAACAAAAAGTAAATGGAAATAGATTAATGAGTTACTTAGGGCTTGTTCTCTTCACGCCTTGGAAACATCGCCTGTTACTGCGATCTTTGTCTAAAGTGTAGAGGGCCAAAACACCAGCAACATCCCATCTCCATCCATGTGTGCTTAGTGCTTCATTGTAGAAAAGCACATAATGCCAGCCAAGGACTAACAAAGAGTGGAAGCTGGAGGAAAAGGAATGTGAAAGTCGAAAGGTACATCCATGAAGTATCTGCTAAGCTAAAATCCTGGTTCAAACTGAGGCCCACAGTTTTAGGTATACACACACACACAGACACACAGACACACAGACACACAGACACACACACACACACACACACATATGTGTGTATATATATAGATATCTTTGCACATGTGCACATGAGTCCTTTTATTCACAAACATGTGTAGTATAGTCCATCTTTCATGGAAAACTCTTGTGAATCCCCAGGAAGAATGTATTAAATTCTTCCCTGGAGCTCTGCGTCTGTGGCCTTGCATCCAGAAGAAAAACATAGGTTGGAAAGCACACTTGCAAGTTCTCCTTATTCATCTCGGGTGCTACTGTTTCTTCCAAGACCACAGACAGTGAGTCCCTAGTGTTGAAGTTAACTTTGATATGTTTACTCCAATATCTGTGTCTATTTGCCGAAAAGTCATTCAGAATGATGCAATTGAATTGCATCAGAGGATCCCATGTCAGGTGCATGGTGAAATGGACAGAAAAAAAAAATGTATTGTAGTGGGATATCAACCAAAGTTATTAAGGCATCAGACCCAATGGGTCAGTTCATAAATTCAATGTCCACAGAACGTTGCTGGTTGATCTAGGCAGGGTTCCATAAAATTTCCATTTGCACAGGCTTCCAAAAATGTACCTGCTTACTTCTCCCTGGAAGCAATGATGATGCTGAAACCAACAAAATGTTACTAAGGGCTCTAGAATTTATATCTAATATATTCTGATAAATTCACAGATTAGTACATCATAAAAATATCCTCAGTAAGTTAGTCTCAATAAATCAAGTTTGATGCCAAATTGAATGTCACATTTGCATTCTGAACTTTCACCTTTACACAGGTAATTTTTACTCAACCTGCTTTCACAATCTAGTTTTGTTTTTCAGGACATGTTTTTGAGAACATATGGTAATAGAAGACTTCCTTCTCTACCATGAGCCTAAATCAATATCGGTACAGACTCTATGTTTTCTACTTGTCATAATATATTAGACACAAATACCACACAGAGACCCCAATGGCCCTTGAAAGCAGAGCTACTTCAGAGATGTGTACACACTCTGCAAATGTCGCAACCTTCCATGCACATGATGTACTTGCCCATAATCACGTACTACGTATCAGAAAATGTGCATTGCTGTTTAAACAAATCAGCAAATGTACTATAGATTGTAGAAGGAAAAACTTTTATTTATTGTGAAAATATCATACAGATGGGTTACAATTACATAATTTGCAATAACGTATATGTCTGAGACAAGCAGAAATGGTCAGATAAGTTGATTTTAGGAGAAATGAACCTCTAGATAAGGATTCAAATGGTTTTTCTTTCATGCGGTTGTTTCTAACATATTCATAAGATGATTTCTTTGTTGCTTTGTATGTCCCTCTCCCAAAGTATAACCCATTTTCACTGTATTTGATGTAGGAAAAAATTTTTAATGAGATTTCCACTGGCCCTTTAATCTTGTATACTCCTTATATTATATAATTATATCACTTACTTTTTCATTCTTAGTAGCATATGTTAATTCTATAGAGGGTTTATTTATACACATACATGTACATATGCAATGAACCTCAATCTCATAAGGTAGTGGTATTGGTTCATATCTTCAATCTATTTATCATTTTTGTGGGGTTTTTTTGTCAGTCATGGGGCTTGACCTCTGAGTTTGGGTGCTGTCCCTGTACTCTTCAGCTCAAGAAGAGTGCTCTACAGATTGAGCCAGAGTGCCACTTCTGATTTTCTAGTGGATTTTTGGAGATAAGTATCTCACAGGGGCTGGGAAGGTGGCTCAATGGTAGAGGACTTGCCTTTCATGCATGAGGCCCTGGGTTCGAGTCCTCAGCACCACATAAGAAAAAAGAAAAAAGCCAGAAGTGGAGCTGTAGCTCAAGTGGTAGAGCTCTAGCCATGAGCTGAAGAGCTGAGGGACAGCGCCCAGACCCAGAGTTCAGGTCCCACAACAGGAACCCCCCCCCAAAAAAAATAGAGTCTCACAGATTTTCCTGCTCAGGCTGGCTTTGAACCGCATTCCTTAGATCTCAGTCTCCTGAGTAGCTAGGATTACAGGCGTGAGCCACAAGCATCCAGCTTTTTATAATTTGTGAGAAACTACATACATTTCCATAGTATGAAATGATATTCCTATGAATTGTGTATAACTGATCATTTTATTTTGCCAGCATTTTTATTTGTGTTCTTGGTGATAGACATTGTCATTGAAGTGTGAAAAATTCAATGTCCTTTGGCTTTGCATTTCCTTTATGCCAAGGATGTTGAGCATCTATTTTTGTATTTTAATTGGCCCCATATACTTCCAGATGTCAGGAATATCTTTAAATTTGCTTGCCAATGTGTTCATTGACATTACTTAAGAGTTTAGATTTCTAACCTTCCTTCATATTCTGATAATTAAGTTCTTGGCTGATGTTAAGCTAATCTGTAAGCCATCTATTCACCCTAGTTACTGTTTATTGTGTTGTGCCACATTTTTAATTCAGTGTAACCCCATTTGTCAAATTTTGCTCTTATTTACTGAGATATTTGAAGTTTTAATCAGTAGCTTACTGTCTAAATAAAATGTTTCTTCTTTTATGTTGTCTGTAGTGTAGTATTTTATTTTACATTTTAGCTCTTCAATTTTTATGGGCTAGAAAAACAAGGACCATTCACAACTTAAGGCATACTGGAATACCTGGAGACAGTGTCCAGGAGAAGATGACTGGAATTGCGGTCAGAGAGAGAGAAGCTCTGTGAGTGGAAATATTTACTCACCACAAGTGCTGCCCTTGTGTACACATGTGGGACCTTTGGAGCCAGAGCGATCCTGCTTGTCTCATGGACTAGAAGTCTCCCTGAAGCCAGCAGTTGTTTCAAGTACTCAGAAAGTAATCTTGTGAAGTGAATCAAATATCCATTTGATGTTTTTAAGAATCAACGATATAGGGCTGGGAAGGTGGCTCAGTGGTAGAGCACTTGCCTTGCATGCATGAGGCCCTGGGTTCGATTCCTCAGCACCACATAAACAAGAAGAAAAAAGCCGGAAGTGGCGCTGTGGCTCAAGTGGTAGAGCGCTAGCCTTGAGCTGAAGAGCTGAGGGACAGCGCCCAGGCCCAGAGCTCAGGCCCAACAACTGGACCAAAAAAAAAATCAACAATATATTAAATAAAGCTACAATTTACAAATTGTCCACATACACTAATAGGAATCCTTATGCATTTCTGATCACAATAAGTAATGGAGGAAAGATTTTACCTGTTATTGGATTAACAGATATCTCCCTAGAGTAGTTTTACATATCCCTGATGCCATAAGGGTATCATGGAGTAAAATATAGACATTGTGACTTGATGAGTCTTTTACAAGGTATCCTACACTTAGACTTGTTGGAGTTGGTGAATTCTTCAAAACATGCAGCCTAACTCTGCTGACCATCTACTGGATGTTTGCCAACATCCACCTGGCACTGAACTATCTGTTCAAAATTTGAGTGCCAATTCTAATAATGTGAAACTCTTGACCTGCAGGAAAAGCATTGGAAATAGAGCCTGAAAATGGAGTGCTCAGATCAGAGAAGCACCCTCACTGGTTATTTTCAGCACCATGTTTTATGTGCCATGAAGATGCTGGCTTAGGCTGGCCCTTTAGAGTGTGCTGCTTACAGCTGTGGAATCTTCGGAATCTTTTTTTGTGCCTCTACTTTTGAATGAAAAAATGTTCTCTTAATCCAACTTCAACTATTTGATGCATGAGAATAAGAATCAATATTTATGAAGGGGGCACCTGATTCTATCTGAAAGGAGTTTCCCTAACCTATATATAGACAGAGCAAGGATAGCTTATAGCAGATTGTGAGACTTTAATCAAACAGGATTATTTGGAAAAGAGCTCGTTGTTCTAATACATTGCATAGATATGAACCACCTACAGTGTAACAGCATTCCCCCAGGCACTGGAAAACCCAAGCTCTGCTGCTCTCCAGGGAATGGACAGTTGGTCATTAACACTAGAAATCCTAAACAGTTTCAGTAGGTATGAAGTCCTCATGGGCTCTAGACACAATGAAATTCTTCCCAACTCCAGTTTGAACTTCATACCTTAGGACCAACTCACAAAGTGAGATTTTTGTGGGGTTGTTAGGCACTTTGAGACGTTTAGAATGTTTTTGACTCTTTTTGGAGCCCACTCTTGTGGCAACACTAGCATTAGTTTAAGATCTAAAGCCAGAGCCAGCTGTAGCACCTTGTGTTGGCCCACAGGCAGAAACTGTGCAATCTATATATTGTACTAATCACCCACAGTACCTGTTTGATTGGCAAAGCTGATATTCGAATTTTTTGTATTATCTGAGACAAACCCAACATCAGTTCTGTCAGGAGAAGCTTACGAGATGAGTAAGGAGAGGCCTCATAACTTGTCTTGCTTTCTTTCTTTTTTTAAATTGTGAAAATACCATACAGAGGGGCTACAATTACATGGGCAAGGTAATGAGTATATTTCTTATCAAGCATTGTAGCCTCCTCCTTTGTTTCCCCTTTCCATCCCTTCCCATCCTCCACCTGCCCCCCCAATCCTCCCACCCGCCTACCCCCACCCATGAGATGTATAAGTCGTTATGTCTTGCTTTCTGTACCTAGTGGCACATATTAATATATATGGTGAGGCTAAGGATGGGTCAGAGTTCCCCTTACTCTTGTGTCCTCTTGTTCTGTCTAGGACAACTTGCCTTTAAAAATGTTTTTATTGATACAGGTGGACCCATTGCAACAATGAGATGTACAAGTCATTATGTCGAAAACGAACTTTACAACTTTGGTGTGGGGGTGTGGTGGAGGGGAGGATTGGGGGGGTGGAGAGAGGATGGGAAGGGATGGGAAGGGGAAACAAAGGAGGAGGCTACAATTCTTGATAAGAAATGTACTCATTATCTTGCCATGTTATTGTAACCCCTCTGTACAGTATTTTCACAATAAAAAAAGAAAAAAATGTTTTTATTGATATTATAAAGGTGATACACAGAGGGGTTACAGGTACATAAGTTTGGACAGGTTCTGAAAGATTAAACATTAAAGTAGAGAGATGGGACCTTTTTCATTCCCATTAGAGCTGAACAGTCAAGCACTGGAATAGAGCTACAGCTAGGCAACCACTCATGCTCATCTGCCAGGAGAGTTTTCCATCTTCACCACGTATTGAGTTCCTAATATTCAGTGGAGCCCAGCCCACACATAATACTATTTGCTAGTAGTAGGATATGTTTACCTACACCAGGAGATAGACAAATGCTTGAGGGGCAATGGTAGAACTTGCTTCCATGACCAAGAAGTCACAACACCTCCCTGTGTTAGGATTGAGATTAGGGACTGAAAATTTTGTTATCCCTTTCCTATTTTCATTTCCTTCTGGGATACTCTGGTGCTGGGTATACTCTGTAGTTTAAATAAACTTGGCTATGGAGGCTCAGTCAGAGGTGACAAAGGAGTCTTTATTGGAGTGCTAGTTATGTGCAGATGACCAATTACAAAGACCTGCATCCACCAAATACACTGAACTCAGGAAACAGACCAAAGGAAAACAATACTAGCAAACCAATTCAGCTCCAATGGATTGCTGAGTTGGGATGACATGATGACTGGAGAAGAGCCAGGAGACATAAAACAGGACATGAACATGGAGATACGTGACATAGCATAATGGCTCCTGAGTAGGCCCATGCCTAGGTAGTCTTTTCTGGGGGCAGTATCAAGGAAACTCCTGGTCCCAGGCACTGGATGGACAGGCTTAATCGCCATTCATCCAGATACCCACCCAGAATTTTAAATTTTGCCATTACCAGTTTATTGTCTTACCAGTAAATTTTGTGCATTCTTGTGTATTTTCTTGTTCACTAATGTAGGTATCTTTTGGACTAAAAGACTTCAGTATTTTTGTAGAATAGGTATGGTGGATGTATAGTCTCTTAATTGCATCAGTCTGGAAATATGTTTGTGCATTTGTCCTTTATCTTTCTCTTGTGAAAGATATCTTTGAAAAGTACCGTTGTCATGGTAGATAGAATGCATTTTTTTCAGTTCTGTAAAGACTTCCTGCCAAACCCTGCTGGCATCTGTGTATTATATTTAGGACTCAACTGTTAGAGAAACAGAGACACACCTAAGTATTAGATCCATTTCTCTTCTAAGCTAGAGAATCTTCCATACAAAATTCACTTTTGACAGCTTGATCATACAATAGCTTGCCATATATGTGTAGATGTCATTGTCAAAAATTTGATTAACATTTTATGTTTTAGTTGGTATCATGTATTCTTATTCTTGTGTATGTAGGAATTTAAAATTCTGTCATTACTTATTAGAACAAGCATTTTAACTTGTTAGCATCCTCATCATTTCCTAAATCCACAAAACACTAATATTAACTATTATTTATACTGTTGTCAACTTTTGACAAAACTTCTTTCACATGTCTCCTCATCCTTGCTTTCAGTTTAGTACTCGACTAGATTTCCTTCAACGTAACTATTTTCTTCTATTTAGAAGACATCACTAAGTTAACAGGCATGAATTGAGAAATTTTAAATATATATATATATATATATATATTATACCATATGTTGAAAAAGTTAATATTCTCATTTGAATTTCCATGTTGCTACCATTGTTTACTCCTTTGAACAATTCGTTTTTACTTCCTTATATTAATTTCCTTAAAATGTGCACACATACATATATCAAAAGTGTACACAAAGAAAGAAATGTACTTTAATCCTTTTTACTCCTGTTTTCTTTCCTATCCACAATTTTAATCTAAAAATATTGTGAATATAATAGTGATTACTCCTTTTTGTCCTACTGGCCTTGGAATTGGAATTTCAATGTAGAGTTTGCTCACAATTCATTCCTCTTCCCCCATGTTTGATGTTCCTCTGTTCAGAATGATTTCCTAGAGTTGAATGAATCCCTTTGTGCTACATGAATGAAAATACAATTCCCTCACCTGATATTTGAGCTCTTGTTCTGATTGATATTGCAGGACGTGTTGTTCACAATGTTGGGTGTGTGAGCAGAGCTTACTATGGAATCTTCTCTAAATGACACTTTGCTTCTGAAAGATGTTCTTAAATTGAAATATTTGTTAGTTAGCCTGACTTCCCATATAAACACATAACCTAAACTGGGTGACTCGAACACAAATTTTAATTTTATTTTCAATTCCCTGGCTTGAATTTGGGGCCGTGGAGTTGTACCTGAGCAGCTTTGTACTGAAAGCTAGCATTTTACCACTTGAAACAAAGCATCACTTCCGAATTTTGAGTGGTTAATTGGAGATTAATATTCCATGGAGACTTTCCTGCCAGTGCTGGATTCTAACTATGGTAGTCAGATCTCAGACTCCTGAGTAACCAGGATTACAAGTGTGAATCACTGGTGCCCAGCCAAACAAAAGTATTTTCACACACATATGGAAATTGTTACCCCAAGAAAAAGACAACTGAATACTTGGTGTCTTATGAGAGTCTATTTCATATTTAAGGGACAAGTTTGTGCTGTGGTGCATGTGAAAGTGGGCATAAAGTAAGCTGTCTCAGAGCTTAAGTAAGTTTCTGAATCTCATGCATGACAAATTCCCTTCATGTCCTTACTTATTCCTATTTACAAACATAAGTATAATATTTGTAATTTATCCTGATTGGAGATAATGTTTTAACATATTCATTGGCAGAGAAGTAAGCATTCAAACAATCAAAATCTTAAGTTTTGAAAAACTCCCTAAATTTCTATGCTCATTATGCAGCTTGATTTTCAAGAACTATAATTCGTTTTGGGATTGGCTTTTTCTGTTGAAGAAATGAAAAAAAACTATAACTTGACCTTGGGATTTGATATTTATGTGGTTCAATATGGAAGTTGGACAGCATTTAAAAATCCCTTCATTTGCCTCTTTAGGAAGTACGAGATCCTTAACCAGCCTTGTATGAGAAACTGTAAGACTATGGCAGCATTTACAAGACCACCAGGATTAAAATCTGCCCAGATTGGGACACTACTGGACCTCTACAAGATTGCATAGGTGAAAGTGGGACGAGTGAAGTAATATCTTAAAATGTCTAAATTGGTGCCGTTTCAGGTGTTAGAAAAGAATGAAAAGAGGCTGAGAAAATGCAGTCACCATGGAGACGCAGCCAGTATGGGCAGCAATTAACCCTCAAAAGCAAGGCTTAGAACAATTTACCAGATCTCAACCGTGGCTCCTTGCCCCCGGTTACCCTGAAAGCGAACCATTCAGGAGTATGCAATGCCTTGACTCAACCACTTCCATAGCCCTCATGGGCTGGACGCCGGGTTACAACCAGGTTTACAAGGGGAAGAAGCTAGCTGAACAGATGTTTCAAGGACTTATTCTTTTTTCTGCAATAGTTGGATTTATCTATGCATAAATGGCTGAACAGTTTGGATGGACAGTCTATATAGGTATGGCCGGATTTGCTATTCCATGTTTGCTGATGCTTCCTCCATACCCATCTATGCACGACATCCCCTCAAATGGTTATCTGTTCAAGAATCAAGAACAGAAGACAAGAAAATTGGGGATAGAAAAATTAAGAGGTATGTTAAAAAAAATTCATTGGGTTTTTACATTTGTTTTCTCTGAGATGAGCTAAGTTGACATCATACCCAAATCATGAGCCTAAAACTCCCTATGCTCTTAAACACAGATTTCTTTATATTTTAGTTTTCTTTATATTTCTTTTTTGTTATTGTTTTGTTTTCTACCCCTAGTTAATTGAGTGTTGATTAGTTACAAAATAGTCTCCTATTGTTCACTTCTTATTTTGAAGAAGAAGCCAAAGCCAAGCCTGTCATAGTAGCACTAGCCTGGCCCTTCTCCTAGCCATCTGTGAGCATTCATGAGTGACAGTCAGGTTCAGCACATTCTTGGCTTTGCTTCTGTCTTTTTTGTACTTTTTTAATTCTAAAAATGCTGTATAGAGGGGTTACAGTTCATGAGCAAGGTAATGAGTACATTTCAGCTCCCCTATGAACCAGAAATCCCACTTTGGGGCATTTACGAAAGGATCACAAACAAGGCCATACTCAGGCTACCAGTACAACTATGATTATAACAGCATTATTTAACATAGCTAAGATATTGAACCAAACCATATGTCCTTCAATAGATGAATGGATCAAGAAAATGTGATATAGATATATATATACATATATACATATACATACATACATACTATATATACATATATAAACATACATACAATGAAGTTTTCTTTATATTCCAAAGGCAGTTAGAAATAACTCAGTTGTATTTGACTTACAAATATTTTAGACAAATATTTTAGACTTTTGGAAAACAAAAGTACATGTATGCAATGTTTCTTCCAGGTACAAATAATAATAAATGCCACATAAATGACAGCCAAAAAGGAAAAGGTATGATAGGAAAAAGGTGTATTTAGGAACATAATTTTTGTGATATCAAAGACTATGCATTCAAAGATAATAGGCTACTTATAATCTAATTGGCTTGAAAAAGGGAATGCAAAAGTTACAGTAGATTACTGGTTTATTTGGAGTTTTAAGCCCTATCAATAATTTCCTTTAAAAATTGGGAAGTTGAAAATGACTTTAGAGTGTGATAATATGTTGAACTGGGTGGTTCATACATAATAATACCAGTTACTAAGGAAAATTATCTCTAAGTACCCATCAAAACGCAGGGAGTAATTTGTAGTTTAAGTGGTAAAGTACTAGCCTTGAGGAAAAAAGCAAAAAGTGAATAAGGCTCTGAGTTTGTCAACCTGAACTAGCATGTGTGTGTGTGTGTGTGTGCGCGCACACACACACACACACACACACACATACACATACACGCACACGCATGCTCATGTGCAAGGGATGTTGAAAGACTCAGAAAGAGAAATGGAGTGTAAGTCCTTTCATATGTATATTAGATCTAAAATATGACCATGAAATTTGAAAAAAGTAAAACACATGTCCATTAATTATATATGAGTTCAGACTATATAGTACAGAAAGCAGTAAAATTTTATGTTGAATTAATTTTTTTGTGAAAGTATTGTACAGAGGGGTTACAATTACATGGGCAAGATAATGAGTACATTTCTTATCAAGCATTGTAGCCTCCTTCTTTTTGTCCCCTTCCCATCCCTTCCCATCCTCCCCCGCCCCCCCAATCCTCCCAGGCGACCACCCCTCTGCACCAAAGTTTTAAAGTTCATTTTCGACATAATGACTCAATTTTATGTTCTAACCTCTCTGACATAACAGTATCACATGTGAACAGTAAAAAGATGAAGCATATCTTGTCCTTGGGTAGGTGTTAAAGGAGAAATGGAAAGAGGCAAAGTAATAGGGAGTAGATGGCTTGGAAAATACAACATAAGATTCAATGCACATATGTGAAAATGGAACTAGGAAAGAAAGGGGATGGGTGGGGTTTTTATAGACTAGAAGAGTCGATGGACACTATGACAAAGTCTAAGAGGCATTGTAAAAACCAATTGATACATTGTACAACTGTTTAAAAAAACTATCCATGAGGCCTGTAATTCTAATTACTCAGGAGGCTGTGAAATGAGGATTGTGGTTTGAAGCCAGCCATGGCAGAAAAGTTCATGAGACTCTTATCTCCAACAAACTACTCAGAGAAGGCTGGAAATAGTGCTGTGGCTCAAGTTGTACAGGGCTAACCTTCAGCACAGAGAGGTTTTGGAACAGCATTTTGATCTTGATTTGAAGTGCCAAGACAGGCACAAAAACAAAACAAATCAAAAGATAAAAAGAAACAAACCAAAAACAAAAAAGATCTTAATTTTTATATTTTTGAAAATTACAAGAAAAACCCATGTTCCACCTACTTCAAATAGTTAGATAATATACATTACATGGCTGTGCTTATGATGGATGGAAATTTTCTCATTCATGTAGCATCTAATGTTCAGTCGAGGCATGGTTTTTCATGCCTCCCAGGCTATGACTTGTGTAGGCTGAGGTTATGGGCTTGGAGCTGCAGATGCTGATACCCTTCTCAACCAGTGTTTCACCTCTTAACAGGGCAGTCATACCCAAGGGCTCCTTCAACTACAGCTTCATGACCTCTTCGTGGTCCTGTGGGCCCAGTTGGGGGTGCCATCCTGGATAGATGTGATTTGAAGTAAGTTCATTCTACTCATCCTCTATGCCAAAAG
This sequence comes from Dipodomys merriami, assembly GCF_024711535.1. Lineage (NCBI taxonomy): Eukaryota > Metazoa > Chordata > Mammalia > Rodentia > Heteromyidae > Dipodomys > Dipodomys merriami. The sequence continues at coordinate 6,954 of NW_027203878.1, read as the reverse complement.
AGTCAAGTGTGAGAGGGTTTGCAGACATTTGAAGTAATGTACATACACGGTGCTCCAGTGGCCCCACATACCTACCCAGCATATGCCTGTGTATCCTAGGATTATTGGTCTGGAGCAGGGGATGCTTCCAACATATTCCCTAACTAGTGCTTCACCTGCTAAAGTGAATAAATGATTGAGAGCCTCTTGTTTACCTTAAGGAAATCTAAATTCCTGATCTGTGCCAGGCCACAACAGATGCCATCCCACATGCCCCCATTTCATTTTATGTTAGACATCTCCTGCCACACTGTGGGAACCAAATCACTGGTGAGCAGTTGTGCATGTATGTACACACATTCTCACTAAGGCATGTACATAGTGTCAGATTTGACTGGTTGTATACTATATATTATAGTACCAAAGTGAAAGAAGACTTGGAGATTCCTTGACTACGAGCTGTCCTGTTTTGCTATTTAGCTGTGTCCTGTATAGCCCAGGGTTGTGGGATTCGAAGTGGGCATGCGTCCACCTTCCACAACCAGTGCTCCTTCTCCTACAGGGAGAGCATACCCAAAACCCTGTTCTTTCCCTCTTGGACTAACATCTTGCAGGTCCTTCTCTGAAGACCGAGGTGACAGTGCCATTCCAGATGCCCTAGTTTCTATGCAAATAGGACCACTCTCCCTTTGTGGTAACTGAATATTTGTGTGGGGTTGAGTGAGTATATCATTGTGCTTGTGTATACACCAGTTTGTGGAACACAAGGACCTGTGGCAAGATTTTCCCACTTGGGTGCTGATGCCAGCCCAAGGGAAGAAAAGCATAGAGAGTAGGTCTTTCATGTCTCCCTTGCAGAGTATGGCCTGTGCTGCTTGGGATTACCGGGCTGGAGTTTGGCATGGTGCTGCACTTTCTAACCAGGGCTTATCCTGTTACAGGGAAGCCATACAAGGCGGCCAGTTTTTCTTCACTTTGGGACCTCTGGCTTCCTGGTATGAGTCAGCCCATGTGCAGCTATATGTGCCTATGTCCTTCTCAGTAAGTGGTTCCACTCCCGGTTGGAACTGTGGGAATCCAGTTGTGATATGTGTTGTGCATGTGTGTATACACATTCACAGGAGGGCACAAATGTGGTGCCATAGTGGCCTTGTTGTGCAATATATTGGATCCAGAAGAAGGGAAGCCATAGCTTGTCCTTTTTCCTTAGCTGGCTAATTTCAGTGTAGCCTTGGGAGGCCTTCAATTCAAAGTGATTCCATTCCCTCCTCTGTCCTGTGAAAATGAAATAATGGGTCAGGGATTTTGTGCATGTGTATACACATGTTCCCATGAAAGCACTTAACCTATTTTTAAATTAGATAGGTCCTAGGTGTTTTTGGACCCAAGAGAAAAAGGATGGGGTTGGAGACTGTAAAACATCCCTTTCACAGGCCTGTGGAGCCGGGCTTATATGCCTGGGACTTGGGGTGCTGCCTACCTTCCTAAATGTGCTTACTCCTGCTAAAGAGAGGTCGTGCCTGGTAGCTTGCTCTTCACCATGTGGACTACTGTCTTGCTGGTCCCTTCTGATAGGCCTATGCGCCAGTACACACTTTCATAAGAGGGCACATACATGATGCCAGATAGGCCTGATTGTGGGCATATTGGGCCTGGTCCTGTGTCCATACCCCTGTAATTCCTTTGTAGCCTGGGGTTATTAACTTGGATCTGGGTATGTTGCTACCTCCCTAACTAGTCGTTTACCTGGTACAGTGACTTCATAGTGAGGACCTCTTCTTGTTCATGTAAAGGAATTCTTTATTCATGATTTGTCAGCCTCAGAGACAGTGCCATCTGAGATATATCCATTTTCATGTAAAGATTGCTCCTACCCTGCCATTCTATGGGAACCCATTCATGGAATGTGGACACATGATTGTGTCTATGTGGTGCCAGTTGGACTAAGGGTGGGCTCTAGCGGGCAGAAGAGATGGCACATTGGAGCTTGGAGTATGTCCACCACCCTTCCCAACTATAGCCTATATACTGGGATTATGAGCCCTGAGCAGGGGATACTGTTGCTCACCCCATCCAGTGCTTCCCCTTCCACAAACAGGTCATGCCCAGTAGCCTGTTTTTCTTAATCTTGCAAACCTCTAGCTTCATGATTTGTGTTGTCCTAGATGCAGGTACCATTTGCAGATGACCCCAATTCAAAGGAAGCTGTTCCTCTCCTGCCCTTGCCCTGTGGGAACTGAATTGCAAAACAAAAAAGAAAACATTACGAACTAGTAAGTAGTGGGGTACTTGAAGTTATTTCACAAATGAGGGTCCTTATTAAGGCTTCTTACCCCCTTTTTTCTTCCTTGAAAAATTTTCCAGTGTACTAAAAATCATCACAAATACTTATGACAGTGCATATTAATTGTGATGTACTTCATATTATGTATGAAAATTTTCTTCATGAATTTTAGTCAGTGGTGTTTGATAACTTTTACTCCTCTATATGCAGTTTGCATAATGATAAAGTTGGTATCAATATCCACATATATTCTTATATAATCCTTATCCAATCATTTGGTATTGTCCAGTATATTTTTAACTTTTCCCTAGTCTGACAAGTGTGATATCTCTTTATTGTTCCTGATAGAATATTTTTCATAAATCTTGCCACATCACATATGCCTTTTCTTGTGAATTGCATGCTCAGATATTTTATTCAATATCATGTATCCTATCTGTCATCTTCTTGATTGAAATGTTCCTTTGTTGAATACATACTATTTAAATGTCTTCAGCCTTAAGAGAGGATGTTTATATTTTTCTTGATATTACTTACTCAACCAAAGGTGTTGCTGTAATGTAAACTTATTGATATTTTCCGACCTTTGTATTCATTTCCTTGGGGAAAATCTCCATTCTTAAAATGTACTCTTATTTCATTCTTAAAGCTTTTAAGTGTTGCTTTCTACCTTTGCCTCTTTGTTTTTAGGAATTGTTTGCTACGGCTTTAAGTTAAGGTCTATTTTGTATCTTATTCCATATAAATAGATAGCTCATCCAAATAGCTATTTGTTGAATAGTCTAATGTCAAATCTCAGGATTCTACATGGGCTTGTACTCAATTCTCTACCCTGTGTAATTCTTTTTCTTCAGCTGTAATACCAGATTGTCTTGATTACTAGGCTTTAGTATAACAAATCCTCATTTTGAGTTATGGTGTGTCCCCAAAATTGTTCTTTCATATTCTTTGTGTCTTTTGATCTTTACAAATCCTTCCCCTCCTCTGTTAGCGGGGACCAAACACCGAGTCTCTTGCATTTAAGGCAAGCACTCTACCACTCAGCAACTCACCTCATAACTTTGAGGAACAACAGTCACTGGGTCCAGGTGAGGTTTGGGGAAGTTTCCCTCTATCAGTAGAAACTCTTGACTTAGGGTCCTTGGTCACAGAATAAAAATTTGCAGAGTAGTCACCATGGTAAGAAAACTTGGCAATACTTTATTGAGTTAGCAAGCAAACAAACAGATAAACAGATAAACAGGAAGACAGAGGCACACTCAGAGTGTGAGTGCTCTTAACAGTAGGCGCAAAGAGCTCTTTGACATCAGTGGCATTTATATAATAAAAGCAAGTCCTGTCATAAAGCCATATATATAGGTGTTTATCTTTGCTCTTAATCACTCTGGGGTTATACCATCTGAGTTCTTGGTTATTTGGTGATTCAGTCTTTAGTGTATTTCTTTTTTTTGGGGGGAGGGTCCAGTCATGGGGCCTGAACTCTGGGCCTGGGCACTGTCCCTCAGCTCTTCAGCTCAAGGCTAGTGTTCTACCACTTGAGCCCCAGCGCCACTTCTGGCTTTTTTCTTTTTTCTTATGTGGTGCTGAGGAATCGAACCCAGGGCCTCATGCATGCAAGGCAAGTACTCTAACACTGAGCCACCTTCACAGCCCCTTTAGTGAATTTCTTACAGGAAAGAATGCATATATTTTTGCCATAGAACAGATGCTCATCCTTAAGATGATGAATGCATCCTGAGTTAGAAGCAAAGAAGATAGTGCATGTATTATTCTAAATGTATTATTTCTATCAGAGTTCCTAGATGTCATTTTCCAGGTCTCATTTTTTCTAAGCTATGCAGCCTGAAACTATAAAAAGTCCTGATAAGACTTCTCATAAAATTCCATTCAATTTATAGATTGATTTGATAGAAAACAATACATTCTTTAGATATTGAGTATTCCCATGAATGATTTTTTTTTGGAGGTCCGGTCATGGGGCCTAAACTCTGGGCCTGGGCACTGTCCCTCAGCTCTTCAGCTCAAGGCTAGTGCTCTGCCACTTGAGCCACAGCGCCACTTCTGGCTTTTTTCTTTTTGCTTATGTGATGTTGGGGAATCGAACCCAGGGCCTCAAGCATGCAAGACAAGCACTCTACCACTGAGCCACCTTCTCAGCCCCCCATGCATGATTTTGACATGGCTGTATTTTGCTGTTTTTCAGTTATTTTTTAATGATTAATGTTTGTTACATAGTATTATATATCTTTTGTATGATATGCTTCTTTGTGTGTTTTTGTTTGTGTGGTTTGGTTTGAACAACGTGGGGAATTGAACTGGTGTATGGGAGGAAAGCATTCTACCACCTAAGCCACAATATAGCCATGTTAGTAACTATTGAAGCTACTTAAAATAATCATCCATCTTATAATTTGTTATTTTTACCTTTTTTTCATCCTGGGGAACTGAGTATAGGAGTCTGGTTTTTTTTTTGTGTGTGTGTGTGTGTGTGTGTGTGTGTGTGTGTGTGTGTATGCACATGCATGCATATAAGTGTATATGTGCCAATACTGGGGCTTGAATCCTCTTAACTTTTTCCAGCCAAGGTTAGCATTTACCATTTGAGCATGTATACACCTTCAGTGTGGCTTTTCTGGTTAAATCCTACTCAGGAGGATACACATGGCAGTTCAAAGCCAGCCTGGGCAGAAAAGTCCAGTAGTCCTAAGAACTACTTTGAAAAACTACTATGAAAAACCTGGAAGTGGTACTATAGCTCAAAAATAGTGCTCAAGCTTTGAATTGAAGCCCTCAATCCTTAGGGCCAGCACATACAAAAATTAATGAACTTTGAATTGTATAACCATGATGTATTTACACGATGATCTACAGATCTCAGCCTCTCAAGTAGGTAGCATTGTAGGTGTGATCCTGTAGTAATAATAAGTCATTTATTATTGTTACTAATGGATATATTTTAAAGACATAAGTGTATGCTAGTGGCTCAAGTCTATAATCCTAGCCAGTCAAGAGGCTGAAGTTTAAGAATCTCTGTTCAAAGCTGACCCAAGGGAGAAAAATCTATGTGTCTTATCTCCAATTAACAACCAAAAAGTTGGAAACACAGCTGTAGCTTTAGTGGCATAGTAGTAACCTTAAGCAAAAATGCTTAGGGACAGTGCCCAGACCCAGAGTTCAAGTCCCAGAATCAGCCCCCAAAATTAAAATAAATAGAACACAGAATAACTCCAGGTATGGCTAGTGATAGTATGCATAGTTTGCATGAAATTCTGAATTTGATTGCCACCAGCAAGAAAAATACACAAACCAAGAAAAAATGTTTCCAAAGTCAGAGGGAATTTTTTACTGATCCTTACTAACAGACAATTTTTTTCTTACACAATTTCATTTAGAAAGTTAGCCCAAGGCAGGTGCTAGTGGCTTGGCTCATGCCTGTAATACTAACTACTCAGGAACTTGAGAATTGAGGATAGTGGTTCTTGAGACTCTTCAATAAGCTACTCAAAAATAACTGGAAGTGGCCTTATGGCTCAAGTGATAGAGAGCTAGCCTTGAGCTCAAAGAAGCACAGGTACAGGGGCCAGGCCCAAAGTTCAAGCTTCATGGACAACAAAAATAAAAATAAAAAGCCAAACAATAACTCCAGTAGAAGAGAAATGATTATGCAATGGCTACTTTAGCAAGAATGCATTTCTCAGTTTAAAATGAGGTTTCACTTTGTATAACCTTATAAATATAAGATAATTAAATTTCAAGTAATTATTTAACTTCACTATCCACTAAGCAGCAACAAAAATGATCCTTATCAGAAAAAACAATGTTGGAGGAATATCAGTACCAAATTTCAAACTCTACTACAAAGCCATAGTAATCAAAACAGGTGGTTACTGGCGCAAAAACAGACCTCAGGACCAATGGAATAGAATTGAAAACCCAGAAATGAACCCATCTAATCTTCGATAAGGGAACTCAAAAATAGAATTGAAGAAAGACAACCTCTTCAGTAAATAGTGCTGGCAAAGCTGGTTAACTACTTGTGGAAAACTAAAGCTAAATCCTTATATATCACCCAGCACCAGAATCAACTCCAAATGGACCAAAGACCTCAGAGTCAAAGCAGACACCCTGAAAACATTACAGGACAGAATAGGAGAAACCCTGGGTTTCCTTAGTGTATGCCAAAATTTTCTTAATAGATATCCAGAAACACAATAAATCAAAGAAAGTTTGTTCAAATATGCTTTCATGAAATTGCAGAGTTTCTCCATGGCAAAGGACATAGCTAGCAAAATCAATAGAAAGCCCAGGGATTGGGAGAAGATCTTCACTAGCCATACAATGGACAAGGGTCTCATATCTAAAATAATAGTTTCATTTCATTTAAGTGTTTTTTTTTCTCAGTGGTGGGGCTTGAACTCAGAGCCTGGCCACTGGCCCTGGCCCTTTGTGTTCTCGAGGCTGGTGCTTTACCTCTTCAACCACAGCACCACTTCTAAGGAAGAAATGCTTCTGGGGGCTGGGCACTATAGTCTCACCTCTCTAATCCTACTCAGAAGGCTGCTATCTGAAGACTGAATTTGAAAGCACACAATTATCTCCATTTAGCCATCAAAACTGTGGTAATATAGCCTTAGCTCAAGGGATTGAACACCAATCTTGACAGAAAAAAACTAGAGGATAGTACCCAGGCC